>NW_013666718.1:347822-355074 GCF_000517525.1 Limulus polyphemus | reverse complement strand
TGCATAACAAACCTCAATCCTGAACAATATCACCGAATACACAACAAACCTCAATCCTGAACAATATCACCGAATACACAACAAACCTCAATCCTGAACAATATCACCGAATACATAACAAACCCCAATCCTGAACAATATCACCGAATACAAACCAAACCTCAATCCTGAACAATATCACCGAATACACAACAAACCTCAATCCTGAACAATATCACCGAATACACAACAAACCTCAATCCTGAACAATATCACCGAATACACAACAAACATCAATCCTGAACAATATCACCGAATACACAACAAACATCAATCCTGAACAATATCACCGAATACACAACAAACCTCATTCCTAAACAATAACACCGAATATACAAAATAAAATGCAATCCCAAGCTAATCAGGATACAAAAATAAGTTAGACAACAGAACTACGTACAGCACTTGTGACTTAAGTCCAGGTAACGTTGCAAAAAGGAGTGCAAAGATTCTGTTTCGTGCACTGTTTCATCTGTATACCACTTTTTTCTTAATAGTAGAAAAAGTCAATTAAATAGTGCTATACAAACAGAATTAATTCCGAAAAAGACGCTCTACTAAGTTCTTAACATAATATTGTTGTTTTTTAACATGTACTCTCCAAACTTATCCGATATAAAGATTTAACATTGCGCCGTGTTGATTATGCACAGATTTCCTTCTTGACATAACAGTTTCGTACAAGACTTACATAGTTTTCAAACAACATATCTGATCTGTGAATTCCTGATAAAGAACCTCAATTTGCACTAACAATAAAATCTTCATAACAGTCTTTACGAATAATTACACATATCCGGAAAGGTTATATTATTATATTAATTATTCACTTACTTGGTATTTGTTGCCCGAGGAATAACACGTTAAAGTGACTCTCACGTGTGTACAGTTTATTAACTCCAAGTTAACAACCCGTTCCATATCCATCGTTTTTGTGTTATATTTTATCATCTTAATTATACGGATATGTAATGAATGATGAGGAATTAAACTTGTGTTTTCTGGATGCAACATTCTTAATAAGTACTCGTTCGTAATAACATTTGTTTTCTGCACGTGGCATCACAAATACAGCTGTTTAATACACAGTTAATGGTGTACGAGACAGACGTGTTTATTGATGATTTGATAAGTCTTATACGCACACAGAAACGACAGAACTGTAAAGGTTTACAGGAGTTTATTGATTATGCAACTAACGGAGAAACGAGAAATTTTGAGCTTCTCAATTTCCTATAATCCTCAAGTGAACATCAGGCTTTCAAGAACTGATAAAAAAACAACAACAACAACAACGTCATAGTTCAGCTTGATGATGTAGAAAACAAAAACAACCCCCCCCCTCTCTCTCCCTCACACTCACACGCTCATAAAATTTATTACCACAATGCAAGAGGGCAAAAAAAGTCCATAAGACCTTCATATTTTACTTACACGTATGTCGGGCGTGGCCTAGTTGTTAATATGCTTGGGCTTTGATTGGTTTGTTATGAATTTCGCCCAAAGCTACACGAGACCTATCTGCGTTAGCCGTCCCTAATTTAGCAGCGTACGACTAGAGGAAAAGCAGCTAGTCATCATCACCCACCGCCATCTCTTGGGCTACTCTTTTACTAACGAATAGTGTGATTGATCGTCACATTATAACGCTCCGACGGCTGAAAGGGCGAGTATGTTTGGTGGGACGGGGATTCGAACCCGCGACCCTCAGATTGGGAGTCATGCCTGGCCGCTTGGGCTTTGAATAGGAGGGTTCACGGTTCGCTGCCCGTGACCTTAAATGGCGCTTCGCTATAAGAGTTCCGGCCAAATGTCACTAATTGGTCAGGCAATAGTAGCCCATACGTTGGTAGTGAGTACTGTTGACTAGCTGCTTTTCCTTTGGTTTATCAGTTCAAAAGTATAGGCGGATATGGGTAATTTATAAAAAGGTAAATTGTTTGTAAGCCTGTGATAATTTATGTCGATTTGGAGTTTTTAATTTTTCAGTCCAGTAAAACCACAATTTAAAATTTTATGAGACGTGGACTGGTGGGAAGGGGTTTCTTACAATCGAATAATCGGTCAAACAAACAGTGTCGTATAATGAAATTTAACACAACCATTAATACTTACTAAGAAAAGCCTAATGACTTGTGCCAACTACAACGTACAACGACAAACACTGGCATCGCCATCATCCGATTCTGGTGGTGAGAACGCAACAAACTTGTTGATATTCACCACAGGTCCGTCAAGGTTCGAACACTTGTATCAGCAAGAACCGGATACTCCCTAAATACAAAAACACCTCGGAACACAACTTTAACCGGTTTCGTTTCTGTTCACCACATACTCGTACGTCTGGTTACTTTGTGGTGAAACCATGGCGGCAAGCTCCACGAAGCACGTGACAACTCTTGGTATCACATAGAAGACTTGGCTTTTCTTACTTTCTTTATTAAACACCTGGATACTTGTAACAAATTCTACCATATGTGAAGTTTTTATTAAAGGCCTGGAAGCGAGTACATAGGATGATTTTATAATAACTGCTACGGAATTTCTATTTCAACCTGATGAACGGTGGCCTATGCGCACGTAAACAAAACTCATGTCCTGTTATACTCTATCTGACGACCGTGCATTCTGACAAAAACCCTGCAGCGTAGTTTCCGTCCCAAGGCTATAATGTTCAGAGCATATCCCTCCTCCCTGCAAGCTTTTCATAATTCTCTAGTGATTTAGGGTTTGGGCATGACCGTCCCTAACTTTGAATTACTGGGCAGAGATAGGGCACAGAGTCAGTATCACCCACCGCCTAAGGATTTTATTCAGCTCCGAGAAACAATAACGGGATTGTCTGTTAATTTTATCACTCGCCTACGGTTGAAACTACGAAGTGTGTTCGGCAGAATCGCAACTCAAACCTAGGACCTGCTGGTCGCAGCCCCGGAAGATAATCAATACGCCACGCTAGGCCTACTTACAATGGTAGAAACATACATAGAAAATCTAAAGAATGTAAAGGAAATGACATAAGATAAAAAAGACACAAAAACTTCAAGTCAATTAACACATACGTTGCATATTATTTTTTTCTTCCGATTTTAAAACCGTTAGAGGTATGAAAATGTATTTGCGCATTTGAAGAACATGATGACGAAAACGAACAGTAAGTCTGACAAAATAAAAATAGACATACGCTTATGACAGATCAATGACAAAAAAACACAAAAAAACATGAAGTCTGGCACGGCGTGGTGGTTAGGGTACACGACTCGCAACTCGCTGGTTCGAATCCCGTCGCCAAACATGATCACCCTTTCAGTCGTGGGGGCGTTATAATGTTACGGTCAATCTCACTATTCATTGGTAGAAGAGTTGGGCTATGGATGGTGCTGACTAGCTACCTTCCCTCTGGTCTATCATTGCAGATAGTCCTCGTGTAGCTTTGCGCGAAATATGGAACAAAGCAAAACATAAAACACGATAGCTTATGGTGGATGCTATTAAACAATTACTACAGATTCACGTGACGTTTTGCACAGTTCCAGTCCACGTAGAATCGCGTGCTGCCTTTTTCCTGTTCCGGTCGAGTACTATGTAACATGCCGATGACAAACTGTGTTTTATTTTTTAAAATATTAATGTGTTCACAAATCGTTGTTTTGAGAAGTATTGTTCGCAACTAATTTGAGATGAAATAAATATATTGAAAATAATTCTGGGGGGATAGACATTTATATTCGCCCTTATTTGTGACATCTGTTTGTTGTTTGCTTAATAACAAAGCTACAAACGAGGGGAATCGAACGCCGGATTTTAGCGTTCTAAATCCGCAGACTTACCGCTGACCCACCAAGAATACGTGACATCTACGCCGTTTAACCCGTACTTTTATAGAACCTTTTTGTGTAACAGTACAACTGACAATACGAGGCACGTAAAAAAAAACATAACCATTCACTACACCTTCCTTACACGACATGGTACTTTCTATTTTCAAATACTTTCTGAGTTTAATGTTTTTCTCTTCCCCACCCATTTCGCCCAATTTCAAGTCGTTGGATGTTGTGAAAAGTATTGTCAAAAACTAAGCTGGTATGATGGCAACTAAATTAACGATTCACATAAAACAGGAATTCATCATTTGAACATGAATATTTAGCCTGATTACTGTTTAATAATACAGATGTCACCGAAACAAGACGTAACATCGTTATGGCATAGTTCTATCTCGGGCTGGTGAAAACAAAAACGTTTCTCTAATATCTCATCTGCTGAGCTGACTGTTTAAGAAATACTTGGTCTTGCGAATACTACATCCAACGGTCGATGTTAGCCGGTTCTTTGTGTATTCGATGACTCACTACTTTCACCTGATGAAATTAGAGGATGCACCCTAAGTTGCAACAACTATGGAGGAGGGGCTCCACGGTTGCTAGGCAACTACTGACTACGAGTTCTTGTCCGTGAAGCTACTCTGGTGATTGATAGGCGAAGTATTCCCGAAATACCACAATCCACGTGTGGTGTTCAACACGCACGTGGTTTTGTGTGCTGAGTAGTCTGCGGAAGATATCAAACGCTCTTGTCGAATGCCTGGGTAAACACGTGATAAAAAAAAACAACGTGTTTTTAAGGTCACGGTATTATACTTACAAATACAAGTATTCCATAGAAACTTTTGAATTGCCAACATTTTATATTCTAAGTTCGTGTAAGAAAAGCTCACATAACTTTTCACAAACATGACGAATAGTCGGCAAGTGTGAACAAAGCAGGAAACACTTGTCGCTCAGATGTTGTTTGGCAATCGATTTTGCCTCAGAAAGTACATGTAAGGAGATTCAATTGTATTCGGCGTCAAAGAATTATCGTCAATTGCGTTATTACTATAACATTATCGTCAATTGCGTTATTACTCTAACATTATCGTTAATTGCGTTATTACTATAACATTATCGTCAATTGCGTTATTACTCTAGCATTATCGTTAATTGCGTTATTACTCTAACATTATCGTTAATTGCGTTATTACTCTAACATTAACGTCAATTGCGTTATTACTATTACGAACTAATCTTACGTAAATTATACACGTTGCAAATCGGTAACTCAAATTTGTTCCTAGCAGTGGTATAGATCTATCACATCTTTTCTGTATTTTCCACTCAAGTACTGTGTGTGTGTGTGTGGGGGGGGGGGTGATCAAATATCTTTAAAAGCATTTCAGATGAAACTTAACATGGTAGATTGGTTCAACAACAGGTAATGGTAAGTCTTTGGTAGACTTCAAACGAACGTAAAGACTACAGTAAATATCCCTAATAAAACAGTTAAAAATGACGACGAGTTCAATTGACAAAGAACTGTGGATATGACAAACCCAACACCCACAAGGCGATGTTCCCCGGTCAAAAGAGGGGTTTTTTACAGACTTGGAATGGATTTTACAATATTTCATTATCAGAGAGTGCTCTAGCACTCTCTACGTAGGGATGGCAAGGACGCCTGTATTAAAGCAATACAAAAGTCATCTGGATTTTCTTCTCTACAGGTCATAAGAAGCTAGTTATAAAGAGCTACCTGGCACAGTCGCTGTATCTCTGTTGTATTTGCCGCTTTTCAGCTATCCAGAGCGTCCCAAAGTCGAAAACCGAGATTTCTTATTCTCGTTATTCACCATCTTTCTTCAACAGGCCTAGCACCTACATAGTTCTAATAGTAACTTTAATTTTACCATAATTTGATAGACCAAAACAGTCTTCACGAACTTTAACTGCCTATTTTATTATTATTATATGTAAAATTTATAAAGCATATAACCTAATAACCCACGTATGTCATCTCATAAAAAAACTTGTTTCTTTGGTTTGTTATGAATTTCGCGCAATGCTACACAAGGGTTATCTGCGTTAGCAGTCCCTAACTTAGCAGTGTAAAACAGCTAGTCATCACCACCCACCGCCAACTCTTTTACCAACGAATAGTGGAACTGCCCGTCATATTATAACGCCCCCAAATGTTTGGTGTGACGTGGATTTGAACCCGCGACCCGCAGATTGCGAGTCGAGCTCCCTAACCACCTGGCCATGCCGGGCCTTGACGATATGACAATATTATCCATTTTTCGCATCTGCAGAGTGAGAAATGTTTATAAGCGTTGCTTCCTGCATGGAGAGAAAATAACGGATATAAAATTATAATACGAGGAATACACTTGTCAACTGCTGTGACTAATGACATAATTTCCGGTAATTCAAATTCATGTCGTTAAAAAAGTGAGCGCTCTTAAGAACACTGAATCCCCATCACGTTGGAAAACATCCTGTTATCACGAAATTTCTAAAACCACAGAGGTATAATTAACAAAATATTTTCCAACTATACAGTTAAAGAGGCGCGGGCACGTGGGGTTCACGTCACGACTTCGATACCGCTACTTGGAGAGACAGAGAGAAATAGACATATGCGTATTTATATAACTACGAATTTTTAAGTCGTGACTTTGTAATCAGCACAACTTGTCACAGCTTTATTTGAATGACACGTCAGAATATAATTCGCCTTATTATTATTTAGTCATACAAGAGTGAATATATTAAGTACCTTATGATCGACATAGCAGTCATGTAAGCTACAAGTTTTGTTTTAATAAACCATACAAGTAGTTTCAAAACTATTTTGACACCCTTATTGTATGGGCTTTTCTTACATGAAACATATACATATTGGTAAAAAAAACATCATAGGGGAAAGTTTAACTTCAGACATATAACTAGTAGTGTAGTAGGTGCGCTGACAATAAAGACAGCCTACAACTAGGTGACGTTTGATTACGTTAATTTTATTGTATACATCAAACAATAAGATTTAATTACTTGCCCCTAGCTGCTTCTATATACGATTAACGTTACGCCATTACAATCCACTGTTCTTCGAAACTGTCATTCTATTCATGTACATATATTACATACAATAAGATGCTTGTTTGTTTGTTTGTAATCCACCGTTCTTCGAAACTGTCATTCTATTCATGTACATATATTACATACAATAAGATGCTTGTTTGTTTGTTTGTAATCCACTGTTCTTCGAAACTGTCATTCTATTCATGTACATATATTACATACAATAAGATGCTTGTTTGTTTGTTTGTAATCCACTGTTCTTCGAAACTGTCATTCTATTCATGTACCTATATTACAGACAATAAGATGCTTGTTTG
>NW_013666718.1:345886-346822 GCF_000517525.1 Limulus polyphemus | reverse complement strand
ACATACAATAAGATGCTTGTTTGTTTGTTTGTAATCCACCGTTCTTCGAAACTGTCATTCTATTCATGTACATATATTACATACAATAATATGCTTGTTTGTTTGTTTGTAATCCACTGTTCTTCGAAACTGTCATTCTATTCATGTACATATATTACATACAATAAGATGCTTGTTTGTTTGTTTGTAATCCACTGTTCTTCGAAACTGTCATTCTATTCATGTACCTATATTACAGACAATAAGATGCTTGTTTGTTTGTTTGTAATCCACCGTTCTTCGAAACTGTCATTCTATTCATGTACATATATTACAGACAATAAGATGCTTGTTTGTTTGTTAAATTTCGCGCAAAGCTACTCGAGGGCTACCTTCGCTACCTGTCCCTAATTTAGCAGTGATAGACTAGAGAGAAGGCATCTAGTTAACACCGCCCACCGCCAACTCTTGAGTTACTCTTTTACCAACGAATAGTGGCATATACCGCTTATTATAACGCCCCCACGGCTGAAAGTGCGAGCGTTTTCGGTGAATGGCATTCGAACCCACGACCCGCAGATCGCGAGTCGAGCGCTCTAAACCACCAGGCAAGGTATAAAAGTTTACTTATCAAAATACACCTGTTCTACAAACAGACCAATTCACACACTTATATAGCCTTCCACGGTGTTGATCCTAAACGCAGAAAATGAAATATTCATGTCAGTTTCTCACAAGAAGAATTAAAATTGAAAGTAAATGAAAAATGCAAAAAAAATTTAAATGGCTTAAAACTATTATAACTACATTATACCCCCTTCTTATTAGCAATATTTTTATGCGCCAGCGTGGGGCGCGTGTAAACCCGATTCGATTTTATTACTCATCTCTACAAGCCTACCTCAAATTGAAATTCTTTGTTTTGTTTTGTTTTGTTTTTGGAATTTCGCGCAAAGC
>NW_013666718.1:341259-345444 GCF_000517525.1 Limulus polyphemus | reverse complement strand
GGAAGGCAGCTAGTCATCACCACCCACCGCCAACTCTTGGGCTGCTCTTTTACCAACGAATAGTGTGATTGACCGTCACATTATAACGCCCCCACGGCTGAAAGGGCGAGCATGTTTGGTGGGATGCGGATTCGAACCCGCGACCCTCAGATTGCGAGTCGAGCGCCTTATCCACCAGGCCATGCCGGGCACTTGAAATTCTTTTAGGCAGGATTACAGTAAATTAATCTACGAGACCTTGCGCGTGGTCAAATACATCAATCGAAAGGGACTGACCTCCTGAGTTACAAGACTGTAATTACATCTCAAATAGCTCACGAGATGACGGAGCTATGAGCTATAAGTTTGTACTTAAAAAAAAATAATAATAATAAACTCAGAGCCGCTATTCCGAGGCTAACAATTAGGATTTTGTAAGGAAAATGTTTAAAATTATTTTGGAAAATTTGTGAGGAGGGGGGGGGGAGAAACTGGTCTGCAGGAGTATGATACTATAAAAATGCTCTTTTAGTTTCAGTCCGAATTCTGTTCTCCGAATTTAGTAATCAATTTAGAAACGGATATATGCATATATATATATATATAGACACACATATACAAATGCCACCAAAACAATACAGTATAAAAACTTTGACGTCGTACTTTTAATTTTACTTTCCCTACTAATTACGTTATCACAGGAGTTTCCAAACGTTTTTGGTCAAGTCCCTCACACACAATATTAAACGCCCTGACGAATGTCCACACCCAATGAAACTATACAAAGAAAGTAACTTTTATTTAGGTTACTGTTGCCTGTTATGTTCTCCTAACAATCACCCACTTTCATTGTTGTGACGTAATGTGTGTAAGTTGTTAGTGAAGGAACTTTTTTTTTTTACAAGTTAAGGTTATTTCAGAGGAAATACTTGATTTGGCACACCCGACTTATCACATACAATTTTCAAAACTTCTCTCTGACCTCCAAGGAGGAGAAACTTCCCCCACACTACTATATAACATTAAAACAAAATGCAAGGACATTTACGGTTCATTACAATCTGGCCAGTGACTAATATCATGACACTTGCTGTACAGAGGTCAAGAGTTCGCGGTAAAAGGCATTTCTGGTTTTAAAAATTCGTCTCGTGCGGAAACCATTTGTTGAATTTTTGGTCTCGTCGGTTCACTATTACACTAAACAAATACAGTGTGTTCTATGAAGGTCCTTAATGTTTTCATTCATTTTTTTTCCTTCAATTTTTGCGGTACGTTCAAGATGTTAGTATTGTCATGACAACAAGCCTGAGAGGAAAGCGTGCCCACTCGCTAGAAACTCGAGGATCGGCAATTACAATAATTTCAGGCAGAGGTTCACTGCTAGAGCGGGGTAGTTCCCTCAACAACAAAAGGAATCAGTTCATTCCTTCTTTACCTGACGTGTAACAACCAACAAAAACCCAACATTTATTTCATGTCCATCTTTCACTATTTCACTGTCTATAAAGGATTGTTTAAACACATATATTATGTATTATTAACAGATTTCACGGTATAAAATATTATTTATACTTCGTCATCGTCAAAATAGATAAGGTTATTCCCGTGTTGAGGAAACTCGTGGATACACACACATGAGTTCTATCAGAGCACGCGCTTTCAACCGCAAAAGTATTATCGTAGAGGGCGTCCCTGGCTGCCGAAATCAAGCGATGCAAACCAAACACCAATATCGTGGGTATGAAATACTGCTGATCAGTCCATATCAAAAGAAAAACAACATACAATTGTCAATAGGTGGCAGTCACATGCACAAATAATAAATATGATGAAAGAACGTCGTCATCTAAGAACTAACACGAACGATAGAGAACCACACATCAAAGATAGATGGAGTTCTAACTGCTCACAATTACATGAACATACGGATCCACACCTGAAACGATTCACAAACAATCAAAATGCCCATAAAAAGTATCCCACACTAAATTATGCAAACAACATGGCATATATCAATATAAAAAAAAGGGCAGAAGTTTTCAAAGAAAATTTCATGAACACATGAACCAAACCACATACGAATACTCATTATTTTAATACGGTACATATTACAAGACAAACTTTTCCAGCTGATACCATTAACTCTCAAAATTTACAACAAACAGTACTGATTTAGCTAACAAAATCGCAAATACAAATCACAAAAATAGAAGTCGTCATATCCATAAAACACACAAAAAACAAAGCACTGGTGGGGTTGCTTTGCTTTGAATCTTGCCCAAAGCTACACGAGGGCTATCTGCGCTAGCTGTCCCTAATTTAGCAGTGTAAGACTAGAGGGAAGGCGGCTAGTCATCACCGCCCACCGCTAACTCTTGGGCTACTCTTTTACCAACGAATAGTGGGATTGACCATCACATTATAACGCCCCCACGGCTGAAAGGACGAGTATGTTTAGTGTGATGGGGATTCGAACCCGCGACCCTCAGATTGCGAGTCGAGCGCCCTAACCACCTGGCCATGCCGGGGGGTGGCGGCATACAAGCTATCCTCCTTAAAAAGGGCACAAAGAAATTGTTCGACCACTTAACAGCACTGTTTAATTTATCTCTAAACTCTGGTTACATCCCAGCCTCTTGGAAGCAAGCAAATATTCTCATGTTCCTAAAGGAAAGTAAACCAGCGAATAAACCAGAAAGCTATCGTCCAACTAGTCTGACCAGATCCATAGGCAAATTTTTGGTAACAATAGACTCTCCATATTCCTAAAAACAAGAGCAATCAGAGAGATTACATACCCTCACCCCGCCGTTCCTTTTCGAGTTGGCAAAACGTAGAAAATCTTTCTCAGATCCAGAACGACCAACGATCCGGATCTTTTGTTGTTGTTGTTGTTTTTTGTAGTGTAATGAGGAGTCTTAACCTAAATGTGCCCATGACATTTCGTACAAATCCGATCACACTTTACAATTATTAACCCAAAACGGCGATCATGGCTTTTTTCTCCCCATAAAGAAAAATGCTTCAAAAGTGACCCAGAATCCGGATCTAGACCAAATTTGGGGAGGACTTTCCCACACTGACTTCCCATCTTTTGTAAAATTTTCGCGTACATCGGTGTATTAGTTTGCTCGATACGAGCGCGGAAACACAAACACACATACACGGCCCCGGGGGCGAGAGTAATAACGTAAAAATTACCCGAACAATAAAATAGTTCCAGAAAATGTCGGTAAACCACGGATTATTTAGTCACCTTAACTGAAACCATCGTAGATAGCTTTAACTAAAACAAACGCCTGCTTTATTCATATAGATAAAGCATTCGACACATAATGGTCTCCGGTATTGCATGTTTCTTTCTTTCTTTGTAGTTAAGCGAAAAGCTACACAATGGGATATCTGTACTCTGCCCACCACGGGTATCAAAACCCGGTTTCTAGCGGTATAAATCCACAGACATGCCACTAGGGTTGGGGTGGGGGTGGTTCTGTATGAAACAAATGGAATTACCGACAGGTATTGTTCGCTAGTTATCTAAATTATCGGAAAATAAAAACATGTAGATTGAATGTGGAGGACATCTGCTCAGAGTATTTTACCCCCGAAGCAAGTTTTTCCCCAGGGACAAGGAGTTAGCCCCATCATGTATGTAAGTGACATGCCATTCACAGATCCAAATTTTAGTCTTAGTTCTCAATTCGCAGACAATGTGGCAGTATGGAAGAGTTCTACGGCCTCGTCAATAGCAGCCACAAACTTACAACCAGTACTAAACCAAACAGTTGATTGGTGTAAGAAAAAAAAAAATGTAATGTTGTCGAAATCGATCAGAACATACAGACACTTACCACGGAACTCGTCTAAATACTGCCACGTCAGCAAAAAATCTTAGGCTTAACATATGATTCTAAATTAACATGGGTAAACCATATCAGAAATAAAATATGGCAAGGAGCAAACTTATGGTAGGAAACTATCGGGTAAAAAACGCAGGAGCATCACCAAAAAATATCATTAATATTTATAAACAATATATACGCCCAGTAATCGAATATGCCTGTCCAGCATGGATTAATATTGCACCTTCACATATTAGGAAACGTGTCTGATAACGTAACCTAGTGTTTGTTTGTTTCTTTTTTGAATTTCGCGCAAAGCTATACGAGGGCTATCTGCGCTAGCCGTCCCTAATTTAGCAGTGTA
>NW_013666718.1:337828-341236 GCF_000517525.1 Limulus polyphemus | reverse complement strand
ACCGTAACTTTATAACGCCCCCACAGTTGAAAAGATGAGCATGTTTGGTGAGACGGAGATTCGAACCTGCGGCCCTCAGATTGCGAGTCGAGCCCCCTAACCAACTGGCCATGCGTAATCTAGTGAAAAGTGACGATCTGCCAAATGAACTGTTTGTGTAGTGGTTATTTATTACTCAGCTAAATTACGAGATGTGGCACTAAATGCTACAAGTTTTACATATAAGAGGGAAGTTGGATAAGTGTAATTACTCGCGAAATGTTTGAGACCTCGTGAAGTGATTAGTCTAGTATTTAACTGTAAATAAACAGTCAAGGAAGGAGGAAGAGATCTGGATAGCACCTGATCCTCCCAGGTCGCGCAAAACACGACCAAACACCGATCGAATTCCGATGCACAGATCAATGTAATAACTAGTGTAGTATTTGAACCGTGGTGTATGTCGTCAAGGGGGTAGAAGAGGTCTTGACATCACCTTACCCTCTCAGGTCGCAACAAACACCCATAAATAGGTAGATGTATTTAAACTCAGGCTTACAAAAGGTAGGTGTATTTAAACTCGGACTTACAACAGGTAGATGTATTTAAACTCGGACTTACAACAGTCAGCTGTATTTAAACTCGGACTTACAACAGGTAGATGTATTTAAACTCGGACTTACAACACTCAGGTGTATTTAAACTCAGGCTTACAACAGGTAGGTGTATTTAAACTCAGGCTTACAACAGTCAGGTGTATTTAAACTCGGACTTACAACAGGTAGGTGTATTTAAACTCAGGCTTACAACAGGTAGGTGTATTTAAACTCGGGCTTACAACAGTCAGGTGTATTTAAACTCAGGCTTACAATAGGTAGGTGTATTTAAACTCGGGCTTACAACAGTCAGGTGTATTTAAACTCGGACTTACAACAGGTAGGTGTATTTAAGCTCAGGCTTACAACAGGTAGGTGTATTTAAACTCAGGCTTACAACAGGTAAGTGTATTTAAACTCGGGCTTACAACAGTCAGGTGTATTTTGAGCACGATCCTTATTCGTCGAGTGACTTGATATTTCATAACTACTGCTCCTAGATTCTGTGTGTACAAACGATATTTTATTTTTATTTTACTATAATTAGACAATATCGTTATTATTAAGCAAGGTATGAAGAAGTTCTACTCATTAAGTTTGTTTTAGTTGAATTATTATTTTTTTACCAGCCCTAACGCCAGGCTTGTATGTAGTTTAGTATTTATGCGAGAAAAATCGAGCATTTTCTCAATTCCAGTTTATAGGTTATTCAAACGGTTTAGCTTCAGTACAGCGTGTGCAAGGTCGATACAGTTCACTAAACTGATTTAGTATGTATACAAACATATATTGTTCTAAAATAATGTTCAAGATCTAATCTGTGTATTTTTACAGCGCCAAATACAACAAAAAATAAACGTTGGGTTCTAATCTATGGCTGCTCATGACCTACAAGTATTTGCTTTAAATGTTTGTCAAGTAAACGTTTTCATGCAATCAGAGACAGAAATGACGTCAATGTTCACATGATCTTAACTAACGAATGCTCGTTCGTAATTGAATATGAGAGGCGAGTAAGTATATCCAAAGTTTGTTAACTATGATAATAGAAACGAGAAGTTAGAAATTTGAATACAAATAATTTATTTCCGATGTACTGAGTTCATATCCATATTAAATTCCAGCAAAAGAGGGAACACTGGCAAAAATAAGCGGCCTAACTTTTACCATAAATTACAATAAAAATAAAACCGTGTATACTTAGGTATCTTAAAAAATATATTTAACTTTATACAAAATCAATATTTTGAAATACATTCTCAACTACCGAGGTGGAGCAAGGAGACATACAATGGAACCATATCGACAATTGGAACGGTTATTGTTCGGGAAGGGAAAAACGAAATTTCAGGGGGACCAGTCCCCCTCTCCTTTCCCGCTTGCGCTGTCCCTGTGGAATCATATCTAAAATTGGAACGGCTATTTGTTCGGGGGGACGATATTTCAGGGGGACCAGTCCCCCCTCTTTTCCCGCTTTGTGCTGGCCCTGTGGAACCATATCTAAAATATATCGAAAATTGGAACGGCTATTGTCCGGGAGGGGAAAACGACATTTCAAGGGGACCAGTCCCCCTCTCCTTTCCCGCTTGCGCTGCCTTTAATTTACTTTCTGATTTTTATGTTAAATATTTCTTGCTCATTAAACTTTCTGAAAGATGACTAAAACATATCACAGCAGTATAAGGTTGAATAATAAACTGTGTAATAATTCAACACAGTTCTATAAATGCGCTTTTCACCACAAGATAACAAGTCGCAGAAACTGTTGCTAGATATTTACGTAAATCAAGTATTTTGTGTTGTAACCATAGGAAAATAGCCACATCTACCACGTACTAATAAAATTGAAACAATTTATCATACTGTTCGGCAGAAAATACAACCACAAGATGGTTGAAAAGTAATGTAGACGTGAAGGCATAAAATATATAGCTAAACTTTTTGAAGTGTTACTGGAAAACTAATTACTCTACTAAGACAGAAAAATAGGGAAATATATAACTACAAAACCATATTTTTCTCAAAACTGGGAATAATATTAAAGATCATGAACTTTGCTCTGTAATTTTAAGTAATTTAAATGGCAGCTTACGAATTTATGAGCGGCTTAAAAACGACTCAAAACCGGATTTGGTGATCCGGTTTATTGTCATTGGCTGAGGATTCTAGCTAATAAACGTCTTATTACAAAGTCATTTTACAGATAGCTCTGTTCAATCTTACAGTCGCTTTTCGGGCAAGACAGATTTTTTATGTAAGTTACGGGCTTTCTCACGTTAAAGTAATTTTAGTGGCGTTTTAAAATCGATAGAATAATTAGTGTAAAGAATGTAGAATTTATTTTTTCTTCAATGTGAAACATAAATTTCGAGACTGCTATATAATGTCTAGATACAGTTTTTCATTTTACAAGTCGACTCGTTACCAAGTTTTGTTGTTGTTTTATTATTTACAACAAACGTACACAACTACTTCCTCCTCCAAAGCAACACGTAGTAGTGAGAAAAAAGTTTTTCTTAAGGTTAAACCACTGCATCTATCCAACAGTGAAAACAGAACGGCTTATGTTAGGCCTAACATAATAATTCTCCTTTAATTAACGGCTTTGGTTTCACGAAGTTCTTGTTAAAATGGCTTTCACTGTTTAATTTATTAAAGCTAAGGAACACAATGAACTATAGGTAATGAATAATTCCTGACTATATTTCGTCACTGACTGAAAGCTTAAATAATTTATCACGAGTTAACATATTATGCATTGTTCCTCTGGGCATGTAGTTTATTTATTCGTAACAGTATTTCTTAAGAATTTTTCCAATAAATGTTAATACCG
>NW_013666718.1:329939-336867 GCF_000517525.1 Limulus polyphemus | reverse complement strand
ACAAACAAAAACAATCCTCCTCCAAAGCAACACGTAGTTGTGAGAAAAAAGTTTCTCTTAAGGTTAGACCACTGCATCTGTCCAACAGTGAAAACAGAACGGCTTATGTTAGGCCTAACATAATAATTCTCCTTTAATTAACGGCTTTGGTTTCACGAAGTTCTTGTCAAAATGGCTTTCACTGTTTAATTTATTAAAGCTAAGGAACACAATGAACTATAGGTAATGAATAATTCCTCACTATATTTCGTCACTGACTGAAAGCTTAAATAATTTATCACGAGTTAACATATTATGCATAGTTCCTCTGGGCATGTAGTTTATTTATTCATATAGTATTTCTTAAGAATTTTTCCAATAAATGTTAATACCGTATGCAAAATTTACAACACTCTAATCTCTAACCACGTTAACAAAACACAGCCTCTCCTCTCTCGGTGTATACGAACTAACCACGCGCTATCAGCAATTTAAAGGAGCAAATATAAATCGGCCCTGAAAACCGAATTATGTATTTATGAAGTTTTCTCTACCTAGTTCCTGTTAGGCCATGGGCCAAAGATTTCTTCACATCCGTTTGACAACTCTGGGGACCAAACAGAAACAT
Organism: Limulus polyphemus; assembly: GCF_000517525.1. Lineage (NCBI taxonomy): Eukaryota > Metazoa > Arthropoda > Merostomata > Xiphosura > Limulidae > Limulus > Limulus polyphemus. Next base: position 336,260 of record NW_013666718.1, on the reverse strand, counting down.
TGATTTAAGAGTATTTTGAGGGTGCTGATTTCCAAAATCCAATGTTTTGGATCCTAAAATTGCTAACTAATGCTCCAGAGAGTTTCATATTAACCCTTTGTTTGTCACTGACTGGATACTTTCTTTCCTGACTGTGATCTAACACCAGAAACAGGGTTATAAGGGCAATTTCAGGATGTTGACTCACAAATGGACTATTCTAGAGTATTCTAAAGAAGATAAAACAATTTTGTTCCAACTTGTTTTACATTAACTCTTTCTATGACAAATAAAAATTGTACATGTAATGCAAAATACTGGCAATGTAATGAAAATGATGACAATATATCAGACTCTGAAGACGAAGGTGATTTGTAGGGTTATTCTGATGGGAGTTGTATGTATACTGACATAAGACTTGTTCCATAATGCCCATAATGACTAGTGTCATCTCGTATTAAGTAACTTTCTATGGCAAGTTGCACCATGTATCTTAAAATATTTTTTTTTTACATGGAACACGCACAAAAATTAGATTATATACTTGATTCTTATAAAGTGAATTAAAAAACTCGGGGGAGGAGGAGTTCACTTTCATCATGATTTACTGGTAGATTAAATGCCACAAATATCCTATAAATGTTAAAATCTGGATGAGAATCTATGACATTGAATAAAGTAATTAGAAGAACCTCATCAGTTGGTTTCCACAATCCAAGAATTTGCAGAGTTCTTGAGCAATTGAGTCCCTTCTCTGTACAGGAACCTTTTCCCTGCGAACATCCGGGTCTTTTTGAATGAGCATGAAATGTTCTTCATTAGGGAGTCTGGAGCAGATGGAATGATATTCCATAGCACAGACATAACACCATTTTCAATATGCCGTCTCAAACCTTCTAGACTTGGGGCATCAATAGTGCATTGTAGCTAGCCTTATGAATGTGGTTAACAAGAGCATCCCTGTTTGGAAGTAACGTGACATCAATTTTATAGCAGTATTTGAATATTTCATATCTCATGTCATTCACAGTATGTATGTGTCCCTTATAATACAACTCGCAGAAAATGTCTCCAATATTGGTAAGTGAATGTTCTCCAGCTGCCAATGTTTACCAATTTCCTGAAATACACTTTGGTAGTCACTGTTTACAATCATGATATTGACTGCGTTGACCTTTCCCCTGTATTTAAAAGCACTGATTCTATCGCAGTCTGTGAAATAGTGAATGCCTACCAGTCCATCACAAGCAGATTCTCCAATTTTTCTGGAGATAGTGTTCATATGAACAATTCTAAAGTCTGGCCATGGCCCCATGTGCAGGCACAGATTGCTTCTGATCTTCTCACTGAAAGCAGTAGCAAGGACATCTGTATCTTGGCTTTGGATAATGATGTTGGCATACTCCTTCCCAGTGTGATTGGCATGATATTCAACTTCCAATTACTAACCTCAAATAGATGACACTGATCTCCATGAGCTATGAGTACTTGTAGGTCCTTAGGTATTTGTTCATTTGAATAACGCCATTGCTCATATAAAAATTATGCCACCTATTTTTCTATTCTGACTAGATGACAATAACTTCTTGAAATGTTTTGGGTTTTTTGTTTATCCCTTCCAATGATTGTTATCCTCTGTTTATCAGGCGATGCTCTCTTTTTCCTGTTCACTTCTTTTTATGCTGTGTAGGGGTTAAAAGTCTGTCACAAAGTCTATCTGCTTGGCACCATGGATGTTGTAAACAGAAACCACCTTTCCAAGGATTAAATCGGAGTTTTCCCAAATGTGGCAGGTACATCTTTCATCTCCCGAAGAATGGCCAATCCATGCAAGATCCACATAGTTGGTGTTGAAGAAAGAAGCACATTTTCTGTACAGTCTGGTGAATTTGAGAATGCAAAATTCTCCAGGAGATGCAAGAGGTTTGATTTGTCCGTTTTTGCAATGGTCCTTTCTTGGGTGGCAATTGCGGGGGTTGAGGTGAAGGCTGTCCGTCAAAGCATCCTTCATATGCACATTATTTGCTTTGCCAATAACAACCATTTTACCAAGTAAGTTTGAACTTGTCATCAACATTATATTTTGTGTCTTCTCTTTGCTTGGCACAGATTGTGCTACATCAGAAAATGTTTTCAATTTCACTTGCTTTATTGGAGCATGGATTTCCTCTTCATTTCCTATCAGTCTTTCCTGAACATAGATGGTGAAATCTAATTCCCCCCAGATTCCTCAGCATGTAGCAAGTCATTCTGCACTTCAGGTGGAACAATGCTGCCTGTGGATAAATTTACCAAACCATCATCGTCAATGTTGAAGATGTTGCACATGGATGTGACTGTGGACATTGCACTCCTTACAGCCATTTTGTTAGATGCAATCCTTGATTTATCTATATCCTTTCTTGGGTGGGTTGATTTGCTTTTCCCTGCCATTTCTTCGCATCGGCTACTACTGATTTCTGCACGAGCTGGATATGAGAGGATCCATCAATGGACTGCACATTTTCTTATAATCATTCCAGTAAGTCCACTTTTACTCTTAGAGTCCCGATTCAGTATCTGCTCAATAGTTTGATCTACATCCACCTAGAAAAAAACAACAACATACTTCTCCTGTCTTTTCACAGCAAATCTTCAACTGACCATATCAGCATAGGTGTCAGGATGAGATCTTTCTAGCTCTGCCATTTCCATCGTAGCAAAGGTTTAGGGCTGGGCTGCTCCATCCTGGAGTAGCAGAACCATCAGTTATCTTCGGGAGACTGTCTGCATTCTTAGCTTTCTCCAAACGTTTTCTTGGCACTCGCTATTCTTGCTACATCTGTAAATTTAGGATAGCATCTACGATGGTATCCAAAGCCTAGTATTCCAAGACCTTACAAATATGTAACACAGGATGAATTATAAGAGTCAGAGAACGGGAACACATGACCATAACACTGTCCCGTCTCCATAGATAATTCCATAACAATATCTCTACTTGTTATCTAGAGTAAACCACTGCTTAACACATTCACTGAGTTTCTTGAAACTTGTAGGTGAAAGCCTTGTAATGTTACTTACTTCTTCCACAATAATATGAACATAACAACACATGGAGGCTGCCATGTTGAAACAATGCATCAGTGTGATTGGTTAATTGGTGATTCACAGCCACCTATGAGTCAACTGCTTAACTAGGGTTAAGTAAAAAACAGTCTTTAGGTGGAAAAAATAAGAATTTTTCAAATGCCTGTCACTAATTAATGTGCACATATTTTTTCCAGAACATTATTATTTTTTTGCAACATCTGGTAACTGCCCTACTTATTCTAACCTAAAGATATTGGGCCCCTCAGTTGTCAAACCAAAGTTAACATTTTCTGCCTATAGCCCATGGACTATATAGCATTCCCCGTAGTATTGAATGTTCGATATTTCACCCGCGAGGACTCTAGTCACTTACACTTATCTGTATGGATCAGAGTTAATGGTGATTATGACGTCATGCTATATTATTGTCAATACCTAAACACGTCAATTAAATGTTCTATATTTATCGATAATATCGAAACACTGCTATTAGGAATGAGTGTTTTGCGTTACACTCTAAATCTGCTGTTGGATCTTGTTTCAAAAACAGTTAGTTTCATATTCCAAACTGTTACCATAAAATTATTCTACGTTTAAACTTGCGCTTAGCAACGGTTATTCCACCTGCGTTACATTCTTCTAACGAATATGTTTTATTTCGTAAATAATAAGCTTAAAAATAAAATATTTTGGCATTAAACTTTCGACACTGTTTCTTACTTTCTACACATTTTGCATTTTGTATTTTGCAACGTGAAATTCATTTAAATGAAAGGCCTAAGACATTTGGGGAAAACAGATTTATCCAAATATACTTGGAAAATTATACTTTATAGCAAGGGCCATACCTACATACCACTGCTATCAATATAACTACACTATTAATAAAATGTCACGTGATAGGAGTGAACCTGCCAATCCACGGTAGCTCGCCTTTACGCTGGCCGGTTTTAACAAGAGAGCAACTCCTCGGGAGGCAAGTATCCCCCCCCCCCCTTAACCCAAGGACTTCTCGTTACGAATGCTACTCTCCTTCCCCCCAAGTAGCCTACACTTTGATGCTGACACAAAAAGCACAGTCTAACGCAACCTGAAAGGAGGGGGATTTAAGTGGCCAAGGAGCTTGTCTCCTGACGACTATAGTATAGGTTATATACGACCCGTGTGAAGAACACTTGGAGCAAGGCAGAAAGCTAGCAACGCCTCTTACACCAAGGCGTCACGAGATCCTAGAATGTAATAATATGATACATTCTCATGTGTATCGTGTTAGGCTTGAAAGATACGAGGTTCGTAACAGTGTCATGTTCACTGCTGACGCTACAACAGGCAAACAGTTAAAATAAAAGGGGGAGAAAGGATAGCTACTTACAAAATATTTCAGTATGGCAAAGCAACAACTGTTTATCCCAGGAAAGGGCAGTAGATTATCGGCGTCAGTGAGACGTTGTTTGAGAGTATCAAAAATAAGTTCTATATCAATATCATCCACGATATACATACACAAATAGTGATTAATTACACAGACATATATCCGCTAGCACAGTGTTTTTTCGGCATAATTAATCGTAATTTATTTCCACAACTTATAATAAATAAAAGAGAAAAAAAAATTAAATGCAAAATGTCTGAAACAGAAGAAGAAAGTGGATTCGCTAATATCTTAACAGATCGTTTTGCATGTGTGTGTGTGTGTGTTTATAAAGTACGATATTACCTCACAAACACACTTCAGACTATAACAATTAAACCAAAATTAACATTCAGTGATCTCATGGTTAAACTTATGTGCTTAAGACATCGTTTTCTTCTTTATAAAACATTATTTATTTTTATAAACGATGAATGATATTTTGTCATTTAAATTTCGACTAAAAATGTAAAAGTAAACCAGTTTAATAAAAGTAATTAGGCTTAAATAACAACACACCGTTAATGTTTCTCCTAATATAACGTTTTGCAATTGCAAAACGTCTTGGGGGGACAAGATAACGAAGACATACTATTGCAGGAACATTTTCTTACAACTTAGTTTTTTAGTTTGATTAAACTAAAACAAAAAAAAATTATAGAAATTTTGTTTTTTAACTGCATCAGTTTCTATCCCACTGTATTGGGTCACTCAACTCTTACCTAACACTAATGATCATCTGATACTATAAGTGAAAACGTTGTAACCTTTAAAATTGATGTTATTATATTTTATAGCTTTAGAAATGAAAGTAAAATATAAAGCTGCCAATTACCAATCTACCTTTTTTTTTTATCTTTACCTAAACTTAAAATGAAAAAGTTAATACTTTAGTATTTACGTAGTTAATTATTTACCGGGCGGTTGGTATGTGTTTTATCTTACGTAAACTCGAAAAAGCAAAATAATTATAACGAATGACTATTACAAAGCAAGTAAAAAACAAATGAAGGAAAAAAATTTCAGGCCAAGTCATCACAGTCGGCCTGGGTAGCATTTTCAACAAGACCGGGACAACCACTCTACTGGCCGTCCATCCCCAAGGGTCGGGCGTAACATATTACGGCAACCGCCGTTGAGTGAAGCCTGCCCCCGCGGCAAGCACGTCCAGTTAAGCAGCTACCTCGCCTTAATCCTTAGGACGGCGATTAAAGCTCACTCACGTCAGTGCCTCTTTGTTCCCTAATCTTACAAGCCTAATTTTTTTTTTTCACTTACCAACTTGTAGAACATTTTCAACGCATCCACTTTCATATATTCGTAAACCACGATAAAAAGGCAGTTTCTGAAGGTCTGTACAACTGCTACTTTCACACGAAAACGACGAATACATACAAACGTCCTTCTCGTTCCGAGGGAAAGACCAATAAATTATCCGTCTCTGTACAGGCTCAGGTATGCGTTCATATCTTTCTTCAATTGTCTGGAATGGGATATGTAAAGCTACCACTTTTGCACTAATATCAAGTAAACTATCTGAGCACCTCGAAATAACTGAATTTGGGACGTTGTTCGTTAATATATCGTTGTTTTGAACTGAATTACTTCCGACCCGAAAACAACACAACCGCTTCGCCGCCGCCATCTTGAACATCTGATATAACCTTCGTCAAACGCATGCGTATTGCTTTAGAAATAGAAAATTCATATCAGGAGAAACTTTACTTAGGGTAAAGCTGCTCAACTGTTGTTTACGAAATGTCATAAAAACTCGTGTTTTGACGAATAACAAAACAAAACATATTATATAATACGTATTAACATGATAAACAAAACGTATTATATAATACGTATTAACA
>NW_013666718.1:316380-329517 GCF_000517525.1 Limulus polyphemus | reverse complement strand
TCGCCAGACACTAATCATAGCATATAGGAAATAGTACAGCTTATAAAATGAACAACTCGACTTTCAATATTTTAAGGTTATATCTTATTCTTGTGTGTTGTATTCAAGTTTCCACTCTCTCTCAATTCACTTTCAGTCTAAATCTGGGCAACATTCTTTTTTACACTTGTACTCCACTAATAATGCTTCCGATTCAATTTATCGCAAAATGCTTACACAACAAAAGCTTAGGCTAGTGGTGTAACTGGGTCTCAAAGGACCCTGGAACAAAAAAAAATGCTGTCTCCGTCAAAACGTCTTCCGTGTTTCTAAATATTTTCCCCTCAATTGCAATATTCAAAATTTCAAATACTAATTTTGAGGGGCCCTTGGTCGGCCTGTGCCTGGGGGCACCTACTCCACTTCTCGTTATGCCACTGAAGGGGGGTGCTACTTTTGGATAAAAACAAAATACTGGGGGTCCGGGGCATATGAAAAAAATGTGCATTTTCATTAAATTTGAGTCTATTATGACACCTTTTTAAATGTTTCATGAATACGGTGGTGCAATTCGGGGGGGGGGGATCACATTTGCCGCACCTTACTGCCTACGCGCATGTATATTACTTGTATTTTTTAAAGTATTTAATTTTAACAAATTCATAAGTTCATTGAAATTTATAATATTTCTACAGGAATAACAATAAAATATATTCCCAACATATTGTATTTTAACCTGTTCTTCTTCTCCATCATGATCGCGGTTTTGTGTCAACTTTGATATTTGGTCAGAATTGTAATTCATTAACAGATTTTCTGGAACCTTATTTTTTTCCCTATATGTATATATATATTCTAGCAAATTTAGTAGAATTATAGATATTGCCTAGCTAATACTATATCTAAAAATAACTGAAATAACTTATGACAGTTTTAAATTTAAACAAATATAAGTTATTAGGTTTTGGTGAATAGTCCTAGTAATAGTAATAACCTAAAATACTACATTACTAGGTGTTTGGATAACATTGGACATATTGTCACAATTAATTATCCGCTATTATTATAACTGGGTATTTATTTATTTATTTGTGAATTTCCTTTCCTCTCCAAAATCCGAATTTCAGTGAAGAAAGGACGTCGCGGAGTAAAAGACTATACTGAGTACACCAAAACCAAACAAATTACTTACGTTACACGCCATATGAGGCCTACTTTGTCATTTGCTTCGCTCATCTAAGTCAGCAAAACAAGTTTACTGCAGTGGAAGTAGATAATAAAAAATATAGCTCTAAGTCATCCTTATTTTATGAAATTCACGTTTTGTTGAGAAAAAGAAATTCACTAATAAATAAATAGTCAGTTACAATAATAGCTGATAATTAATTGTGACGGTATGTCAAATGTTATCGCCGTATGATAACAAATTAGGCTTATATACAAGCGAAGCGTGATCACGTTTTACAGGTGTGACGTCACAACAAACCTTATAATATTACTAATTACCTGAGTAATTATTAAGTTGCAGTGTAATAAGAGTTTTCAGTCATATGTTAATTATAATAATATATGATTTGTACTCAGTTTCCATAAGGATTATTTAGTGCTAACTCAGTGGATGGAAATATTTGGAAAAGTACATATCTTTTAAACAATTTCAAAAGGCCTTTCTTTCTTTGGTGAATACCAGGGCTACAACTACGAATGTTCGTAACACCGAAATGTCTTTTTATGAACGTCTGAAGACCCTAAATTTTTACAGTAGGCAAAACTATATTCATTAGAACAGTAGTAACGAACCAAGATGTCTCTTTAGAATTTTGAAAGCTACTTTTAATTTTGTCCCCCTAGTGGTTCAGCTCGTGACGCTAAAAATCGGGTTTGAATACATGTGGTTGGAAGAGCACAGACAGCCCATTGTGTAGCTTTGGGCTTAACAACAAACAAACCAAACTTTTATTTTCAACCTGCACAGAGATGTTGGTTTAAAATAATAATATCAGTACCTTAATGATTCGTCATTTCTTTCTATTTTTAACGAAGAAAAAAAATCATATTTTCTATTTTTGTCAGTTGTTTTGATAATAAGCTATCACAACAACACAGTGGGAGTATACATTGCTTTCAAAATGATTCCTCACTCGTCATATCTCAACGTTTTAGAACAGCCAGCACCTTAAGGATTTCAACTTATCATCCATTCCCTCAGAGACTGTGTGGGGTGGGGACACCTAACTATGACTGTTGAGCTTTTTTGTTTGTTTTTTACTTACTTTTGTTTGTGGTTTATATGGTGTTGTCGATAATCTGCTTTTGAGAGACGGTGTCCGTGAGGGTAATCCAAGCACCTACATGGATCATCAAGGACAGCTACTTGGGTGATCCAAGCACCTACATAGATCATCAAGGACAGCTACTTGGGTGATCAAAGCACCTACCGTGATCATCAAGAATAGGTACTTTGGTGATCCAAGCACCTACATGGATCATCAAGGACAGCTACTTGAGTAATCCAAGCACCTACATAGATCATCAAGGACAGCTACTTTGGTGATCCAAGCACCTACTGGGATCATCAAGGACAGCTACTTTGGTGATCCAAGCACCTACTGGGATCATCAAGGATAGGTACTTTGGTGATCCAAGCACCTACATGGATCATCAAGGACAGCTACTTTGGTGATCCAAGCACCTTAAGGACTCTGTTTTTAGTTTTAGTTTTTCTTACAGCAAATGTACATTAGAACCTGCTTTGAACATACTGTTACGTATCTGCTTGTTTGTTAATTTCCGGTATAAATTCTTTCCGAGGAACTTCAGTGATACAAGTCCTTTCTTAATTAAAACTAGTTTATTCTTTCTCGATTCAGCTTTGTAATACACAGAATTTCCACAGTCACTTTAAACTTAACAACCTTTATAACACGCGCTATAAATCACAGTGATTCACACATTTTACTTACGGTGCCTACTGTTCGCTTGATTCAATTATCTATCTCTTCGATCTATCTGTATATTTAAACAATCACGCTGGTTTTTCTCGCCAGGCTTATATACTAAAATAAGAGGGCGCCTCGAACAAACTAGAGTTGCCAGAAAAATTCATGATCCTTCGAGAAACTCCAGCGCGCATGCTCCCAGCTGTCGTAACAATACAATTACCCCAAGGAGTGGCATTTATAACAGATTTCATTTGTAGAGAAGCAAGATAGCATGAATTGTTCGGGTAGAATAGATATAAATAAATAAATAATGTACTTTAGACGAACTATCACATAACAATGCATTAAATGTGTTGTGAATAATATACTTTCGTAATGATGCAAACTCAAGATATCGATATACGGGTGTAATATTTTACATAAATACATGTATAACGAAACTTTCATGTTAATGGTAATAATAATCAAACAGATTCACTTCTTTACTTGTATATCAATTACAAACACACAAAATCCAAGTATATAGTTTATTACATAAAAATCTAACAGCATGTCATTGTAACACTCGTGTACTTCAAATACTCTACGGTTTTGATCAAATATATTGTTGCATCAGCGAGGTCACGTGACTAGTGTCACGCCATGTTTTCTAGAAATATCCTGTTCCTTCGTGAATGCCCTAGCATTTACTAGATTGGGGGTAGTCTGGTATATATAAGATGGTCACAACGTGACGGGACAATGTGTAGGTAGTGAGAAATTGAACTGCAGTCAGAGAGTATTGTTGAAGCATTTGTCATAGCGCGACTGTTGAAATTAAGTGTATCGTAAAGTTGTATTCGGAAAGAATAAACCAGTTTTATTTAAGAAAGGACTTGTGTCACTAAAGTTTCGTCGGAACGAATTTACGGAAAATTAACTAACGACTGGAGGCGTAACAATATGTATTGCATTTTTAAAGAAACATAAAACAAACTTATCACTTACTGCTTATTCACTTACAGAAAAAATGAATTGGCTCTTTTACTTGACATTGTTGAATATACAAGACTGTTTAGCTTAAGAGTTATTATTTAGTTTATTTAGGGATTTATCATCTAATGATTACTTAGTTTCATAACAAGAGTGTTAAAAGTTAATTATTTTAAAAGCGATAGTTATGACATTTTCGTTTGGTAACTCTATACAAGTCGTACATTGTGCGTGTAGTTTAATTGTTCCACTAGGCTTTCGTAATATTGTTGACGTCACTCGAAGCTTCTAAGTCTTTCTTTCAGCTGATCCTCATTTTCGAACTGGAGACTCAGTACAACTTATGTCATTGGACAATGTCCAATTGATAAAAACAAACATCTAAATTGAAAACTAACATAAATACGTTGTGGAGAGGCAACGGCTTCCTCAAGTATCAAGGGAGCCTTCTAATTTACATTTTTCTGTTTGTTTGTTTGTTTTTGATTTTTTGCTATAAGGAAAAAAAAAACAGTTAAGACAAAAAGCAGCCCAAACCCAAAGATGCGATCAGTTGACACTCGCACGTGCGTTTCTCTGTATAGTATTAGAGTACTAGTATAAAAGCCCACAAAATTACGAGAAACCAAAACCTACTGAATCTGAATCCTTCAATAAGCATTTGCAACTGTGCCGCCTGCAAACAGACACAAGAAAGATAAAGGGCCCTCTAGCTTCAGGAAATCAAAACCTATCATGAGTAATATCTCCTTTACCTAACGAGTGTTTCTTCCCAGCATTATTTTGTAATCACATCAATGGCATTATTTCAATAGTTCTCTTAAAATCACATTTCTTGTAAATACTCGATCGTTGTTCATAAACTTCTCTTCATAACAAACGGCAAATTAATTTCACTCGGTGATAAATAAATCCTTGGAATAAAACTTCCTCCTGTACAGGCTTTTATATAGCAGAAAAAGTGCCGAAATTTAGGAGCTACAAATATCTAGTTGTAGTTTATCTGTAGAAAAATAATACATCCCTGTGATGTCTAGCCGAAACGAATGTTGTTAGGTCAGAGCGGTTGTCACGTGCTTAGCCATAATCAAATATTGAAACATCATAATCATAAAAGCCAAGTGTCGGTTGGTCAGTCAGTCGGTCACGTGCAATTTCTCCGAATTTCGGGAGTTACAAGAGTCAAATTCTACTTTTCCTCCTACAATACTTCCTCCTTTGATTGCCCGTTCACATTTCAGTTGAATTTACGCCTATGTTACCGATCGAAATCAGCTAAAATAGAAACGGGCAATCAAACCGACACTTGATATTATATTATATTATGATATTATAATATTTGATTATGGCTAAGTCCGTGACAGCCAACATAGAGGATGCTCTGGCCTAACAATAATCGTTTCGGCTATGCATCACAGGGATGAATCATTTTTGTACAGTAAAACTATATCTAGATATCACCTCAAATAAGTTTGCAACTCGGCAAATGAATGGGTTTTACAGCTATCTTTTTCTTTTCTAATTCCAATCTAGCATTGTAACCAATCATGGATATGATTTAAACAAGTTAACTTAAGCCTAATGTAAACCTTGACATCGTAATCAACGGAGATTTTCGACTGCTAATGTCCTAAAATTAGTTGGAAATGCAATAATCAGGTAATTAGTAAATCATTCAATACCGTTTCACATGAATAAAGTACGAAAGAGAACACAAAAGTAATTCTATGTAGTGTTACGACAGCGGAATTCACGTGACGCTGGTAACACGTAATGAGTATCTAGAACGTGAAGGCTCGGGTGTTTACCAGGCGCCCTCTATTTCCTATATATAAGACCGGCGGGAAGTGACATCATATATATATATATAGATAATTGCAGACAGGCAGAGATAGAGACGGACAATTGAGTCAAGCGCGGTAGTAAGTAAAGTGCGTGAATCGTCCGTTGTGAATTATAGCGTATGTTTAAATGAAAGTGACTGTGGAAATTAAGTGTATTGCAAAATTGAATTGAGAAAGAGTAAACTAGTTTTATTTAAGAAAGGACTTGTATCGCTAAAGTTTCATCCGAAAGAAATTATACGGGAAATTAACAAACGAACACAGATGTAACAGTAGAAAATGAAGAAAAGACCACCTTTCGAAAGCGCTCGGGTTCTAATATTATTATTCATTTCTAGAAAATCTGTAAACAGGGTTAAATGCATGATCAATTAACGCATAACATACTTAAAGTAATTCATTCAAGGTTATGAATAAGAAAGAAGTTAGTATTTAGATTAGTTATAAATAAGATATGGCATTCCTCCTAATGATATAACAGTTGACAACTTCGTTTTAATTTTTAGAAATAAATCATGTTTGTGTAAAGAACTATTGTTAAATTTTAAAACATAAAAACTTCGAGTAGCGAGGTTTATAAACACCTTAAAACCGATATAGAAAGTATTATATAGAAGTGCATTAAAGTTTCACCAGACTCTGGTGTAAATATATCAAATCTTATAATGTAATCCTAAATTATTTTGGATTCCCACACTATATAAAATACTATACAAATATAAATTTAATGCCAGTGCCAAAAAGCTACGACGAAGAATTAGTCAGTTCTGGTAGGTAATGGTCTAAAATATAATAAAGAGTTTAGTAAGCCTTAAACTAGTCTTTTTATTGATAAAATTGAAATCTTCAATCAACAATTTCAAGAACTTTGATTTAACATTAAACGATATTGTGGACTGTGTTTGGCTAGACATACAGATTTTACAATGAGAGGTTAAAGGAATAAGGAGTTTCTAAAAAAAAACAAAGGCAGCTTAATGTAGAAGGTTCGGGGGCATGCCCTCCCCCCGAAAATTGATATAATAATATAAAATTGCAAATTTGGATTTTCATACACAAAAAATCTTACTAAGAATGTTTGTTTGTTTTGAATTTCGCGCAAAGCTACACGAGGGCCATCTGCGCTAGCCGTCCCTAATTTAGCAGTGTAAAACTAGAGGGAAGGCAGCTAGTCATCACCACCCACCGCCAACTCTTGGGCTACTCTTTTACCAACGAATAGTGGGATTGACCGTCACATTATAACGCTCCCACGGCTGAAAGGGCGAAGCATTTTGGGTGTGAAGGGGATTCGAACCCGCGACCCACAGATTGCGAGTCGAGCGCTCTAACCACTTGGCCATGCCGGGCCACTAATAAGGACTATAATAAAAAACCGAACATCAGATATTTATATTGAGGATGTATTTATACTGAATTATCAAGGTTTTCTTGACACAGCTGAACACATTTATCCACCAGAACTCAGCGCAGATAGCCCTCGTGTAGCTTTGTGCGAAATTCAAAAAACACAATCCACCAGAACTCACTCTGAGAAAAAGCTTTTTCATTAAGAACAAAGCATCATTAATCAATCCATTTCCAAATACAGATGCTCTAAGTAAATTATCTTTAGATTTTTCCTACTCACAGCTTATTGGATACATTATAATTTCTTCAACATTACACGATTGTTTAGGGACAGAGCTTCTAACTTCGCTCCCATTTTTCACAAACGAGGTTTCTCCTACTGCCATTTGGAACACAAAATTCATTAAGTTTTGAGAGTTTGCTTGTTTGAATTTATGCACAAAGCTACACAATGGGCTATCTGTGCTCTGCCCACCACAGGTATCAAAACCCGGTTTCTAGCGTTGTAAGTCCGCAGACATACCGCTGTGCCACTGGGGTCAAGTTTGAGAGAAATTTAACAGTTTCCACGTTTTGTAGAATGCCAAAACATTTACATCTACATTTCTGAAACATTATAGTGTACTGAGTTTTAGGTGCCGCGCATGAAGCTCTTAGTATCTATATATATATAGTTAATGCAAGCTATGTAGCAGTTTTCATTACGTCATTAATTGTATTTAACATGGTTATAAATCAATTAGAGTACCAATATTCTGGCAACTCATTGTACTATTCAGGTATTAATTTGTTATTTTGTATGTCCATAAACATCAGTTACTAGTTGAACTCTCGGTAATGTCCTGTCATCCTAAGGACTAAACCGAGTTGTAGTAATTTGATATCATTGTCGTATATTCGAGAGTTTTATTATTAGGACACGAGGGCTATCTGCGCTAGATAGACTAGAGTGAAGGCAGCTACTCTTGGGCTACTCGAGTGGGATTGACCGTTACATTATAACACCCACACGAATGAAATGACGAGCATGTTTGGTGGGACGGGGATTCGAACCCGCGGCCCGCAGATTGCATTGTTGGGGATTGTATGAAGCTTTACATGTACACAGTCATGCTGATGTTAGTTAAAATAATAGATAAGTGATGTTACAAATAAATAAATAATGATGTATTATTAATCTTTATTCTAATCCTGACTTGTAAATAAAACTGATCATTATTATTACATTTCCCCAACTTTATCTAGTTAATTTTATAACAGTTGTTTTGCATGATCCAATCAGCGCCTAGATCATTACTGTGTTTGATGAGACCTGGTATTGAGCGAAAGGTCTCGTCGACACTGGATATGGCATGTATAGTATGGTTGACATATTAATTCATATTCTTCTTTGCTTTTACGTTAAATATACCTTAATATTACTTCCATTAACAATATTGAAGGCCCGGCGTGGCCAAGTGGTTAGGGCGCTCGACTCTCAATCTCCCTTAACTCAGGTCCGTCCCTTATCATTATTGACACATTGGGCAACCCAACACTTCCACTCGTTTCTATCTTTTACAATTTGTTGTAATTCCTCCAATGATGACACGGCGGACTCCATATTATTCAGTACAGTTATCTTCCGCCTCATCTGTGGTCTTCCTCTCTTATGTTTCCCGCCTTCTGGCAGCCATATGAACGCCTGTTTGCTTTTATATCCGCTGCCATACAGTAAATATTGGAAATATAAACTTTTGGTCAGAAATCTCTGTTTTTGACTTTGGGACGCTCTGGATAGCTGAAAAGCGGCAAATACAACAGAAATACAGCGATTTAAAATAAAAACCAACCCGCTAAAGAGTATAGCTAATTAAATATACTGTCCTTACCTTCTTACTTGTAAAGATTATAACACAAATTTTAATTAGCTGGGCACCATCACTGGTGTTGATACTTTCGGTCATAAATCTAATAATATCTCATGGGTTCGGCCAGCTTAGGAGATTTAGGTTTGTCCTAAATCCATATACTAAGGCAACAATACTAAATTACCTTTATAATAAAAATACTAGGGGGAAAACTCTTACTTCGCATACGAGACATTTTATTTTAATTTGTGGTTGTATTATCTTGTATTTGAATACATAAAGTTTATAAAATCTAAAGGTAATGCTTTGTACTTAAAGTAATTAAAAGAGTTAAGTGATCTGCTGAGACTACTCACGTATGCGGTTAGGTTCTTAGAACTCTGAACGAATATGGTGGCCGTGCGGGGCGTCTCAATGACTACCAGGTTCGACCTATTCCACAACACGTGATATCCACTAAACACTTCTAATACAAACTACACTTTAAGCCGAAAGGTCAGATCAAAAATGACAAACCGATCGTCTTATATAATAAGAGACACCAGATGTAACGATGCTTTCATAACCTGTGTACTGGAGACAAATATTAAAATTCAACAGGGTAGCGGTTTGCCAAGTTCCTATAAACAAGTGAAGAAATTCAAACACAAAAACTTAACACCTAAACACTGGAGTAGGAGATGGGGTTCTAAGGGATGACAGATCCATTCCCTAAATACCTTTCCTTTTGCGATATGTAATACCATCTACACCCACCCCTCCGTTACACACATGGTGACGTCAACGTACTTCCCTACTCCTAATTTCAATGAACATATTTGGTGGGATGGGGATTCGAATCCGCGACCTTCAGATTGCGAGTAGCGCGCTCTAGCCACCTGGCCCCGATTTTGGGGACACGTCAGTAAAATTCCATTATCACTGTGATGACAAGTTGCACAACGTGGTCGGTTGCAGGGGATACAACCAGGAGGAGTGTCCGGTTGAGTATGGATATTAAAAACAGCACAAACAGTATTCCAAAGTCGTTGATTGTGTCGAAAATCAACAATAAGTTATTCAGTAAAAAATGTCTTTAGTGGCGGTATTAGCTCGTAGAATGTAAAATGATTATTTAAGTGGTTTGAGGGGACACAACTGGGATTTAGGGAATGCTTAAAGTGAACTTATTGCGTTTCATATTTTGTGACAATGTTTCAAGTGTGTTGATACGATGTTCATGATTAGTTTCAGGGAAGACCTTGTGTAATATAGGTTTGAGAAAAAAAAAGTCGGTCATTTCTTCGGACTTGGAAAATAAACCATCATCGTCACTACAAATGCAACGTAATCCCAAAACAGTATGAGTAAGGGTGGGGGAATCAGACGAAAAAAAACGTAAATAAGAATGAGAGTAAGTAGCCCCCCCCCCCCCAGTGGCACAGCGGTATGTCTGTGGACTTACATCGCTAGATAATCCTTTGTGTAGCTTTGTGCTTGACTACAAACTAACTAAACCTAGCCGCCTCTGGGGTGATACCCTGAGGTTCTTAGCCCTATAATCATAGCGTTTATGATAGAAAATATGTTCATAAATAACACGTTCTTGAAGTCTATAGAGCACATTGAAATAAGACTGAATAAAATATATATATACATGAATATAGTACAATGTCTTGTTTCTTTGTCGTTAAGACAAAGTTAAACAATGGACTATCTGTGCTTTTCCCGCTGCGGGTATCGAAACCTGATTTTTTAGCGTTCTAAGCCCTCAGATTTACTGCTGAGCGACTAAGGAAGAACAATACCTTGTATCTGTAGCATAGAAAAACGTACATCCTGATAGTTACAATGGACAATCTGTGCTTTTCCAGCTGCGGGTATCGAAACCCGATTTTTAGCGTTCTAAGCCCTCAGATTTACTGCTGAGCGACTAAGGAAGAACAATACCTTGTATCTGTAGCATAGAAAAACGTACATCTTGATAGTTATTATTTTTATTTCTCTTCGTGAGGAGTCGCATTACCCTTTTTTTTTAGTGAGAAATTATTTCTGATCCCCCCACCCCCTTACCCTCGAAAAGTAAAACGTTTAGTCAACATTTGGAAAGAGTTAAAAGCCACATTTTTAATCAGATAATTTCAGTTTTTCTGCCGTTATCTTATTTTTCATACATTATATCAATCGACTGCGAATAATAAGTACTTGTAGCCGTGATGTTGAATTATAAATGTTTGAAAACTGCCTTATTTCGACTTGAAGAGTGTATATTTTATATAACCGCACCATATCTCGGATGGCAAGCTAGGCCTTGCACAGTGATCCAATTTTTCCCGTCATACGCTAGAATGTTTCCCACAAATTTCTATTCGCAAAAGGAAGGAAAGGAACGCCGATTATTTTGATGCTGGAATCGATTGTTGGGCCTCGCCTGTCGTCGAATCAATGCAGCAAACTCCAGCTACGGGGGTTAACATACACGCGCACATTATCTAGCGTAATTATGATTTTTCTTTCTTTAAATTCAGCAACCGTCTTTCTCATCCCACGAGATTTAATTATGGTTTTAAGTCATGAAAATGCTTTATTTAAGTTTAATGAGAAGCACGCGATTAATGTTGAAAACAAAAAAAAAGATTTATTTGTTCAATCTCTGTTATAATCATTCCGAAAAGTAACATGCTTTCATTGTATCTTATCAAAAAATAAAAATTATCAGATCCTTTGTTTGCTTGTAGTATAAAACTACAGAATGGGCTATCTTTGCTGTGCCCACCACGGGTATCGAAACCTGATTTTTAGCGTTATAAGCCTTCAGACTTAACACATTAGACCCCTCCCCAGTGGCTTAGCGGTAATTCTGTGGGCTTATTACGCTAAAAATCGGGATTCGATACCCGTGGTGGGCACAAACACGGGTAGCCCATTGCGTAACTTTTTGCTTATCTACAAACAAACTTACTGTATTATTATACCTCTTTTTTTATTTGCTTGTTTTGTTGTTAAGTGTAAATAGCAGGAAAATGGGATAGTTGTTCTGTGACCACCACAAGGGTCGAACTCCGAATTGTAGCGTCATAAATCTTCAAACTTACTACCGAGTCATCGATGAGGCAGACCTTATGGTCTGTTCAACAATTATTCGGAGTGCAGTCACGAAAGTAATTAAATCATAATCAAAGAAATCTGATAACATCGACGTTATGGAAAAAAATGGAACTAAGATTAACCATCAGATCGAACTAGGGTTGTCGTTTTTTTGTATTAATATGGTAATAAATAAAAACAAAGCACTAGGGGGGAGATTTGCCACCAGACGGATTGCTGGAGTAAATTATTTAGGAATATGCACATCTCATATTCCAGCTTAATCCAGGGAAGCTGCACGGCTAATCCAGAATATAAAGTACACAGAATTCTCATGAAAAATAGTTGATGATAAGAGCTTCGTTTTACATCCGATCATCGCTTTAGTCCCGTGACGTCAGATACCCGACGGTCGAGAAATTCGATTACAGCTCGTGCTATGAGTGAGGGAAAACATACATTCCCTGTGGACCTGGAATATGTAAATAGCGTTGTCGAAGAGAGAGATGATATTTCAGTTCGGGCTCTATAATCATATCGTCCAATGACTGGGTATGTAACAATTGTAATGAATTTAACTCTTGATATTAAGAACAGATTTCAGACACTTTATTAATATTATTAGCTTCATGTACTGCACATGCAGCCTACAGGGGATAGCTGTGTGGGCTCAAGCCCCTGCCTTTCTACTTTTATGCCCCCAAAGTGCCCTGTTTCTCAGTCATAAAAAGTCCACATGACTACTAAAAGACACGATTGATTCCACATCGTTCTTGCTGTGAGTTATTATGGGAGGAGCGGGGGTCTGATTTAAAATGAATGGCACACAGGGACTTGTACTGTTGTAGGTGTTTACAGTAAAATAACAATGATAATTGTGATACAGGGACTTGTACTGTTGTAGGTGTTTACAGTAAAATAACAATGACAATTGTGATACAGGAACTTGTACTGTTGTAGGTGTTTACAGTAAAATAACAATGATAATTGTGATACAGGGACTTGTACTGTTGTAGGTGTTTACAGTAAAATAACAATGACAATTATGATACAGGGACTTGTACTGTTGTAGGTGTTTACAGTAAAATAACAATGATAATTGTGACACAGGGACTTGTACTGTTGTAGGTGTTT
>NW_013666718.1:310293-315690 GCF_000517525.1 Limulus polyphemus | reverse complement strand
TCCCTGTATCACTGTTGTAGGTGTTTACAGTAAAATAACAATGATAATTGTGACACAGGGACTTGTACTGTTGTAGGTGTTTACAGTAAAATAACAATGACAATTTGTACAAGTCCCTGTATCACTGTTGTAGGTGTTTACAGTAAAATAACAATGATAATTGTGACACAGGGACTTGTACTGTTGATGGTTTGTTTTTGTTTGTTTGTTTTTTGAATTTCGCGCAAAGCTACACGGGGGCTATCTGCACTAGCCGTCCTTAATTTAGCAGCGTAAGACTAGAGGGAAGGCAGCTAGTCATCACCACCCACCGCCAACTCTTGGGCTACTCTTTTACCAACGAAGCAGTTGTTTGTGAAAGGAAATTGCATAATAAAATAGTAACAGAATGATAGTTCGAGGAAGCTACTGGGTATGGCTATGGTGTATGCCTGCATCACAAAAGTAACTCGGTTCGTGCTAGACTGGTATGTATCTTGTGTTTAGACAGCTCAATGAGGTGCAGTGATTGTTTGATGTGTTTCTCAAGTGCACATACATACAGCGTGTTAAAGTTCTATCTCAGTGACGAGTCTCTAGAAATGGTGGAACCAAGAATTAGAAGTGGATACAAATGTGATAACCATAAGAGCATTTTTAGCTCAGTTTTTTTAAATAAAAGGCGCTGGGAGTCAGATAAGGAAATGCTAGTAGAGGGGCAGTTTTAAAGGTCTTATATTCACAAAGAATCAGTCAGCCCCCTATTAAAAAGTTAAAATTCAAGGAAAATGAGGAGGTAGATAAATATATAAAAATACTCAAAGGATCAACGTTGAGTAGTGCACAATTAAAATCTTTATTATAAGACCGATCAACGATGGATGACATAACAAACTAACGATTAAATGAACACAATGAGATGTCCATATCACATTGATGATAACTACTCAGTTGTGCAGCAGAATGTCAGAGGTTTGATACCTACATATATATATATATGTAACGTTTTGTGTGGACTGTTGTTTTTGTTCTATATTCAAAATTCGTAAACAACCTTAAAATATACAAAAGGACAATTTTTCAGGTAAGTAAAGAACTTGGCTTGAATATTGAGACATGTATAGGTTTGGTAAGCCAAGGATTGTAGTAATTAGGTAAGACATCATTGAGAGAGAAGATATGTTTGGTTTATTCATAAAAAAAAATATTCGTATGCATGTGATTTTTCACCAAGAGACAGCCAAAAGGTTGCAAAGATAATTTAAAGAACACCAAGCAAGAAACATGATGATCTATCATTGTTGTTGGTGAATGAACATGATGATCTAATTGTTATCAATGTTGTTGGTGAATGAACATGATGATCTAATTGTTATCATTGTTGTTGGTGAATGAACATGATGATCTAATTGTTATCATTGTTGTTGGTGAATGAACATGATGATCTAATTGTTATCATTGTTGTTGGTGAATGAACATGATGATCTAATTGTTATCATTGTTGTTGGTGAATGAACATGATGATCTAATTGTTATCACTGTTGTTGGTGAATAGAACATGATGATCTAATTGTTATCACAATGTTGATAAATTTTTCGACTTTACCTACGAAATCATGATTATTGATTTGTTCAAAACAAGAAATATAACAAAGTTTGTATAATGTTTTCTTGTAATTTTGATTGAGAAATTACTTCCTTTTGTAGTTTGTTTGTTACTAGCTAGTTAAGCACAAAGCTGCACAATGGGCTATCCGCGTTCTGCCCACCACGGGTATCGAAACCCAGTTTCTAGTATTGTAAGTCTGCATGTTCCGTTTTAACGATTTTTTTGGATATTACTGAATATTTAACCTTGATAGTATTTCTGAATAAGTGTTGTTGTTTTACATGAATTGTGTGTAAAATGAATTCATTTTAGGTGTTATAACACAATTTTGAGTTGACAACATAGATATAATTGAATTTATTTGTGAAAACAGAAATTATTTTAGTTATGTTTAAACTGTTTCATTGGAACTGATATTTTTCCTCAGAAATCGGAGGAAATTCACGTGCATATGAGAAGGCTTTACTTGCTGACTTGTAAAGCCATTGTTACAGGTCCAGCACAGTTGGTGTCTGGGTAATGCAGCTGTATGTTCATGTGTCATATAGAAGCCTAGTGTATTGCACATTTACAGATGTTTGGAAAAATGCATTTTGCAATAAAGGGGTAAGTTCACTTACTCATGCTACTGTAAGAAGTAATATATATGTTATATCCATATTTACAGTTTTATCCTTGAAAATATAATATCACGGTTTGATTGGCTGTGATATTCAACCCTAAATTGATAACTGGACTTCTCATCCATCAGAGCTGAGTGAATTTGTAATTATCAGTTCTAGCTTTGGTTATAAAAAGCCATGCTCCTGGCCAGTGTTTATTCCTCTCATTTCCAAATGACCAGTGCTTTGCCTCTGAACTCATGGTGAAAGACCTATTGCTCTGATATTAGAGTGACCCAGTGCTGACTCTGCTCATTTTTGGGTAAACTTTTCTGAAATCGAAGGAAGAATAAGTTACCACCCTGCCAACCTGAACCCAGCCAGGCCCAACAGACACTTCATGAGTCAATGGTGAAAGAGGAAGGGACCAAAGAAGTAATCAATTCCATTGAATAAGTCTGTGCTGCCACCACTGGATCAACTTACTTACTTATACTCTGGGTGGTAATTTTGGTGACGTCCTGGTTTGAGGACAACCAGGGGTGTTCAGAAGCTTTTTTCCGCTTCTCTTCAACCCCGCTGCTTGGTGAGGGATGTACATATTCGTTAGTATTATAGTTTGTCCTGGATTTGGTTTGACCGGGTCTGGAGCATACGTTGAGCTTAGAAAATCAGGCAGCGGCGCCTTCGAGGATGGGATAAAGCACTAGGGCTCAAAATTTTGGGAGGGGGAGGAGACCGTCTGTCGGTCCTTTTCAGAACTAGGAGGAGGACCGTGGTCCAATTCTCAGAACTTTGCTGTGGGGGAAAACGGGAGTACCCCGAGAAAACCCACTTTCACTGGTCAGGCGCCGAATTATCTACCTGACCAGTGCCCAAAGCTGAAAAAGAAATTTCTTTCAGTTACTTGGTGAGTGTTTTATGTGTTTTCTAGGCTGTTTATGTAATTGAATGGTGATATGTATGTGTTCCAAGTTATCAACTGGATCAACACTAGCAGAAAATTATATATATATCTATATTCAGTGAAATATTTCAAAGTTTCATGCAAGCATTTTGCAATAAATTAGTTAACGTCCTCGCAAACAGGATGTAGATAGTTGTAAACTTGCTCAAATCATCAACTTAGACCAAATTTATATAAATGGTCGGTTTCCAAGAGACCTTGTTATCGCATGGTCAAGCTTCTGCATCTCCCGTCTTCCTGGGGCGTAGATCATATCCGTGAGGAGAGTTATTAGTGACGAGGAATGTAATTAATTAATTTAACGCTGCATTCTAACAACATGCGTCTAAAAGTTCAATAATTACCCATCAAAATTTATAACCATTAGCAACACCAAATATGTAAACTGTATAGTTACCACACTATTACCTTATTTAGTTCATCTTTCTCATAATTAGCAGTTGATCTGTGGTGTTGATTCATGCATCAACAATAGCAGTTGATCTGTGGTGTTGATTCATGCATCAACAATAGCAGTTGATCTGTGGTGTTGATTCATGCATCAACAATAGCAGTTGATCTGTGGTGTTGATTCATGCATCAACAATAGCAGTTGATCTGTGGTGTTGATTCATGCATCAACAATCGGGCAAAACTGACACTCTATTCTATCTGAAAAGCATTTTTACGTTCTTATGAAAAACCCACCAGCATTTTATATAGTACATGACATTTGATTGTCGAAATGGCGTTCGTAAGTAGCTCTGTTATATGAAACTACCTTATTGTCTTGTAATCTTATTTACATGGTAATTAGTAATTGCTTATAGGTTCAGGACTTTTATGGTTACAGGATCGCCGATAAACACACGAGTCACACACAAAATGTAAATACCATCAATATTGCAATCAGTCCCACACCTTACTGCCGGGATCTTCCTCTATATATACTCAGGAGGGCTCAGTTCTTGACTCGCGATGTTAAACAAAGGATTAAACAATGGTTGTAGCTGCATATTACACCTATGATGTTAGTGGCAGACATAACTGATGCAATAATATAATTTTCCCAAATAAAACAATTTTAATAAACATGAGAAATGGAGAAGAACATACCATACAAATATAACCTATTCTACGACAAAGTATTAACCAAGTTCAAATTACTAACGAATAAAGATGAAATCTCAATCGTCATAATATAGTACTACTGTTTTTGAGCAAACTGCATGCTTGCTATAAGCATAGAGCCATCATTTATTATTGCTAACGTTAAATACCTTCACAATGTATTACAAATACAGGAAAGTTAAATGGTTATTAAGGGTAACACTCTTTTTTAAAAGAAAACCAGAGGTTGAATGAATAATGACAGTCCTTTATTTTTAATAAAGTAGAACACGTCATGTTAATTTAAAATGCTCAACAGATGTCACTTTAGTCATCAACAACCAACGTTTTTTTTTCCTATTTATTTACAATTTACGAGTTTGTTTGTTTGTAATTAAAGCACAAAGCTACACAATGAGCTATCTGTGCTCTGCCCACCACGGGTATCGAAACCCGGATTCTAGCGTTGTAAGTCCGCAGACGTACCGCTGTACCACTGGGGGGGGGGGGGGCAATTTACGAGATGATGATTTTCTAACTTGAATGTGTTTTACAATCTTCCAGACAGTTTTTGACTAATACTCTTATATCACATAATAATTAACATGAACAGTTTTGGCCGTTAATCAAAGCAGCACTCAGTAACAAAATGAACTACATTTATATCGTTATCTATAGATACTATGCCTTCCGTATTTTGTGTATTTTCCATTTTAGTAACATTCTCAAAAGCATAAGTATTTTCCATCAGTACACTGTTCTCACTGCTTATTCTCCCGCTTAAACAGTTTTAGATAATTCATTCTTCTATAAAATACAAGAAATATATATATATATATATTTGTTTTTCCCCCGGCTAGGTGGTTAGGGCGCTCAACTCACAATCTGCGGGTCGCGGGTTCGAATCCCCGTCGCACCGAACATGCTCGCCCTTTCAGCCGTGGGGGCGTTATAATGTGATGTTGAATCCCACTATTCATTGGTAAAAGAGTAGTCCAAGAGTTGGAGGTGGGTGTTGATGACTAGCTGCCTTCCCTCTAGTCTTTCACTGCTAAATTAGGGACGGCTAACTCAGATAGCCCCCGTGTAGCTTTGCGCAAAATAGATAACAAACCAATTTTTACTTATTTTAGTCAGTTATATTAATATAA
>NW_013666718.1:307954-309273 GCF_000517525.1 Limulus polyphemus | reverse complement strand
CAACTTCCTATACTCTGGCATCTACTCACTATTTAAGGACTTACAAAAGATAGTAATAAGTGGCTACTTCAAAAAATTTACAGTTCTTATTTGTTTGTTTTTAGAGCAAAGCCACATTGGGCTATCTGCTGTGTCCACTGCAGGAAATTGAACCCTAGTTTTAGTATTGTAAATCCATAGACTTACCTTTGTCCCACCTGAGGCTTTACATTTTTTTATTCTAATGATACTCGATGATAAGCACATTTAAACTTCAGGTGAAATAAATTAGGTCAGTTTCTTTTGTAAAAAGCATTTGTCCAATCATTTCTCTCATGCATTTGATCTTCAAATAACCAAAAATAAAATTATACAAAAGCACCATTCATGTTATTTGTGTATTCAAGTAGTTATGAAAGTTAAATAGCTTTTCATACTTAGTCATCATCTGGGCAGTTTTTGTCCTTAAGATTCTCATTGTTAATGACCAAAATAACTGTCAAATCACAATACAGAAAGATTTAATTATAGTCACAGATTTCTAGAAATAACATTATACTGAAAAACTGTTTATAAAATAAACTGAAAACAAGTTTTTTTGTAGTAATGTGTAGTAAATTAAAAATGTCTTCAATCAACAAGCTGTTATCACTTACCTACTTTATTGTCTTTTCATATATAAATGGAATGACAAAAACTTGAAGCATTGTGCATATGTAAATAGGGTTACCACATCAAAAAATATATCTTAAAAAATCCTTGCCCTGGTGAATGAAGTTTTACCAAAGGTGCAATAAGAATTATAATTTTTTATTCAGAAAAGTTTCGAAATGCTAAAATATATTTCAAAACCATATACTGCATACTTACAAATATCCATAGCTTTTATCTATCTTCTTTTGCTTCCATCTATACAAGACTGGAGATTTCATCAGTTTGCATCAATGAACATTGTCCAGAACAGCTGATTCTTGCAGTAACTTCCTTTACAGACAGGCTTGATATACTAATTGTGAATGATAGAAACAGTGTACACCTTCTATGATTTTTTTAAGCACTTTGACCCATATTCAAACTTTCATGATTAAAAGTTATGAGTTTCCAAGTGCCTCTGATCAAAAATTATTTCCCCTAGAATGGACTTTTGTTTATAATCACACAAATTAATATATATATATATATATAATTAAAAAAATTTAAGATAACTCCAATTAAATATTTTAAATTATTTTGTAATAAATATACAAAATATGTATGTAAATTTCGAAATAGTAGTATAAGCCAAATCATAATAAACACAATAAATAATAATTTCTAATTTTTGTAGGGGAAATTATTGG
>NW_013666718.1:305146-307663 GCF_000517525.1 Limulus polyphemus | reverse complement strand
AGGGGAAATTACTGGAATTACTTATTTGGACTGAATCTTTTATAGGTGTATTAATGTAGATGTATCACTTTCCGTGTAAAAGACCTGCTACTATGTAATTCTTATAGAACCTTTGATGATCTTGACAGTAGCATGGAAGATGGGAGGTATACTAACAATTTAGGTTGGGCTTGTGTAGTAATACCTTAACATTGTGGTAATTACGTTCAAACATCATTATGGGGGCTGGAATGCCAACTTAAAGGACAGTTTTATTGTCTCCCCATTGATGTATGTATTCCAATTATTTCTTTCTTCCTCTCTCTCTTTTTTTTTTTTTTTGAGCAGCCACCTTCCCATATCTGGCTGCAGACAGCGAAAGGTGGTGAAGATGTGGGACATTGTTGACTAGAGCAATAACATCTGCTCTTTTTTATTTATTTTATTATTATTATTAAGAATGTGAGGCCTGCGAAACTGGGGTTAAAAATGGATAGACGCTGTACCCCCAACGCAAATTGGGTATTTTTTCCGCTATAACGTACCTCAAAAACTAGGGCACATTGCATAACTACCCACCTTATGGTGTGTGTGGCCAGGTGGTACATGTGTGTTTTGTAGCTGCGTTGTTTCTATTTCTTATTCGCTTTCATTTTCTACGTAATATTACAATTAATTATATATATGCTTTATAAATTATTTTATTCTCACTGACTTGTTAAATGTAAACATAGAAATTTATTTATTACATGGATTATGAACTTAAATATCAAAATCATTACTTACTATAATTGGTGAGATCCAACTGACATCTATCAGTTACATTACAAACTTCTTTCGACCAAAGGACGCGTCCGGCATGGCCAGGTGGTTAAGGCACTCGACTCGCAATCTGAGGGTCGCGGGTTCGAATCCCCGTCACACCAAACATGCTCGCCCTTTCAGCCGTGGGGGCGTTATAATGTGACGGTCAATCCCACTATTCGTTGGTAAAAGAGTAGCCCAAGAGTTGGCGGTGGGTGGTGATGACTAGCTGCCTTTCCTCTAGTCTTACACTGCTAAATTAGGGACGGCTAGCGCAGATAGCCCTCGTGTAGCTTTGCGCGAAATTAAAAAAAGAAAACAACATTTTTGCCCCCCAGTGGCACAGCAGTATGTCTGTGGACTTACAACGCTAGAAACCGGGTTTCGATACCGTGGTGGGCAGAGCACAGATAGCCCTTGTGTAGCTTTGTGCATGATTAAAAACAAACAAACATTCGACCAAAGGTAAAATTTAAGATATAATCTTTGACGTAAGGGCATAATACATTCTTTGATTCATCTCATCCTCTGCTGTGGAATACAATTTCACCTATTCAAGCCTTATCAGCAGTGTCATGAGTACGTTCCCAAAGCCCATACAATTGTGGGGAGCTCAAAGGGCCTGACAAACTTAAGAATTGCCAACAGAGCAGATTGAAATTCCAATTCAGTGATAACGCTACTATTTCTGTTAGCACAATAGTTTGTAGTGTTTTTATGAAAGCACGGATGTTCACTTTTTTAAATGTAATTATAGTAAAACGTTAACAAACCAACATGATTAAAATTTGTTGTATGCTACTTATCCTTTTGATAGCAAAGACAAATTGTATTACTAAACTATGAGAAAATTTGATTTTCAGTAATAGCTTTTTGTTTGGTTTACAGAGAATGAGACTTAGCCAGTATTTTGTTGATCTTTAAAACCGATGAAGACAAGTTTATAGAAAGTATGCTTATCTGAAAAATAGAAGCAGATCCAAATGGGGTTTGTTTGTTGTTTGAGTGAGAACTATCCGATATAATCCCAAGTACGTCGTTTCGTATTGTTGTTGTTATAGAACTATCCAATATAATCCCAAGTACGTCGTTTTGTATTTTTGTTGTTATAGAACTATCCCATATAGTCCCAAGTACGTCGTTTTGTATTTTTGTTGTTATAGAACTATCCGATATAAGCCCAAGTATGTCGTTTTGTATTGTTGTTGTTATAAAACTATCCGATATAATCCCAAGTACGTCGTTTCGTATTGTTGTTGTTATAGAACTATCCAATATAATCCCAAGTACGTCGTTTCGTATTGTTGTTGTTATAGAACTATCCAATATAATCCCAAGTACGTCATTTTGTATTGTTGTTGTTGTTATAGAACTACTATCCGATATAATCCCAAGTACGTCGTTTCGTATTGTTGTTGTTATAGAACTATCCGATATAATCCCAAGTACGTCATTTTGTATTGTTGTTGTTGTTATAGAACTACTATCCGATATAATCCCAAGTACGTCGTTTCGTATTGTTGTTGTTATAGAACTATCCAATATAATCCCAAGTACGTCGTTTTGTATTTTTGTTGTTATAGAACTATTCTTCTTAATCCAAGTACGTTATCTGCTGTTGTTTAAGAACTAGCCTACACAAACAAAGTATATTGTTACGACAGCGGAAGTCACGTGACTCTGGAAGCATGCACGCTGGAGTTTCTAGAAGGATCATGACTGTTCCTGGCAACT
>NW_013666718.1:294206-304847 GCF_000517525.1 Limulus polyphemus | reverse complement strand
AATTATGACGAACCCGAAACATCTAATAAATGCTTCCTGTTATTATGTTCTCAAAAATGAGTGTATTAAAATTTCTATTGTTACTCCAGTGGCAAACACTCAAGTTTTTGGTTGATTTGTCGTAGGATAGTTTTGTGGAGTGTATAAATTGGAAGGTGTAAACACTTCAAGAAAATGCATAAAAATACAAGAAGAACATTTCTATACTAGTTTTTTTTATAGGTAGTAGTTATCTAACATGCTCAACATGTTGACTCCGAAACACTGTGAAATCCCTCTACCATTACATATTCAACAGCTAACAACGTGAAATCCCTCTACCATTACATATTCAACAGTTATCAATGTGAAATCCCTCTACCATTACATATTCAACAGTTATCAATGTGAAATCCCTCTACCATTACATATTCAACAGTTAAGGTGAAATCCCTCTACCATTACATATTCAACAGCTATCAATGTGAAATCCCTTTACCATTACATATTCAACAGTTAACAGTGTGAAATCCCTCTACCATTACATATTCAACAGTTAACAGTGTGAAATCCCTCTACCATTACATATTCAACAGTTAATGTGAAATCCCTCTACCATTACATATTCAACAGTTAACAGTGTGAAATCCCTCTACCATTACATATTCAACAGTTAACAATGTGAAATCCCTCTACCATTACAGATTCAAAATGTAAAATCCCTCTGCCATTACATATTCAACAGTTAACAACGTGAAATCCCTCTGCCATTACATATTCAACAGTTAACAGTGTGAAATCCCTCTACCATTACATATTCAACAGTTAACAACGTGAAATCCCTCTACTTATTTTCACATTTCAAGTGTTGATTATAAACATATTTTAAGCAATTCATTTTTTTTTGGGTAAAACATTTACAAAATTCTCAAAGAATTTAACTCTTAAGTTACAAATTATACAGAAAATACAGTTAAGTAAAAGTTGTAACCCCGCAGACTCATGTATTACTGAAATTTAATCTACTTTGTATTTTTAAACTAACAGAATTTGAGCTTTTCTCAAATGTTACATTTTTTAAAAATATTTTTGGTTTCTGACAACAAAAATCTATCTTTTTGGCCAACAAATTTTCCTACCTTGAACCCTAATATTAGTGAAACTAACTGCTGTCAGCATATTTTGAACAAACAGTTCAAAAAAAAAAGAGAGAAAGATAGAAATTGTTACCTCCATTTTTAACTTTGATACAACCCAAAAAAACAACAACAACAAAAGAAGACACCTCTTTAGCATACGATAGTTTATCACATTATTTGTTGACTATATAAATGACATTTCCGCTTCTAATCTATTTAATATAATAACTTAGCACTACCCAACTTGAACTAAGCCTTGGTGGTTGAATTCTCCCCGAGTCTATGGTCTTGAATGTAATGCTTTCACGTGAAACTGATGGAGACAAGATTTTAAAAGAATATCTTTGAGATTTTATTTGTTTATTTTTCATATTATGCTACACAAATAATACCATACAACTACTCTTTGCACAAATTTTAGTTGGAAAAAAAAAAGATCTGTCAGAAGATATCAATTAAATTTGTGCTTTACTCCCAATCTATTTCTTTTTACAGAACAAGAACATTTCACATCTTTTATTCCCTACTTCATTACTCATACTTTGTTATAATACTGATCAAAATAGCTAAAGTACGAGTTTAAAATCAAGTCATAAAATGACCATAAATACTGCTCATTAACTGTAAAACAATTCTAGCTACGTTAAGCCTAAAATTCTGTAAATTAAATGTTTATAAATATTTACAATAGTCAATAATGTGTCAACATAGCTTACTATTACAACTTTTTATTAAACAGTAATGTTAATGTTTTAACTGTTCTATCATAGTCAGCCATTCTAAAATCTCATGTCAGTTGCCATATGTCATAACTTTGAACTGTTAACTGTTGAATATGTAATGGTAGAGGGATTTCACACTGTTAACTGTTGAATATGTAATGGTAGAGGGATTTCACGTTAACTGTTGAATATGTAATGGTAGAGGGATTTCACGTTGTTAGCTGTTGAATATGTAATGGTAGAGGGATTTCACACTGTTAACTGTTGAATATGTAATGGCAGAGGGAGTGAATCGTTGTGAATTATAGCGTATGTTTAAGTTAAATTGACTGTGGAAATTCTGTGTATTGCAAAGTTGTATTGAGAAAGAATAAACTAGTTTTATTTAAGAAAGGTCTTGTATCGCTGTAGTTCCTCGGGAAGAATTTATACCGGAAATTAACAAACGACCAGATACGTA
This sequence comes from Limulus polyphemus, assembly GCF_000517525.1. Classification (NCBI taxonomy): domain Eukaryota; kingdom Metazoa; phylum Arthropoda; class Merostomata; order Xiphosura; family Limulidae; genus Limulus; species Limulus polyphemus. Next base: position 302,547 of record NW_013666718.1, on the reverse strand, counting down.
ACAATATTATATAACGTCATTGAAAAACTAGCCTATAAAACCCATCTGTATATTAACGTACATGTCTGTTGCTATTAAACGCACAGTCCAGATAATACAGGCCTGTGAATTTAAACATCATAAAAGTTGTTTTGATTTTAATAACGGATTTTCCATAATTCAGTACACAGATTTCTAAAATAATATTTTTTTCTATAACGTAGGGAATTTTTACAAAATGGGAAGGAAAAAAAACTCTTACTTAGATCACATTATTATTTTGTGTACCACAACGAACGTTTTTATTATTATGTTTGTTAACAAAAATACAAACAAACTGAAGAAAGGGGAAGAACATTAAATTGAAACCAATATACATCCTCATTCAACCTGATTTTTTTTGGGGGGGAGGTGAAATCAACATCTCTTAGTCTCAAAACTACGAGTTGTGGTTTTTCTTTTATGTATTGCATTATGACGTTTTGTGAAAAATTTGTATGTGGTAGAGAAAAATAGATATTATTTTCGGATTCAGCGTACAGGCATTACTGTAGAACATGTAAACATTTCAAGACAATAAAACCATCGCAGGCCCGTGTAATTGATCTCTGTCGAATACAGGCCCTGCTTAATAAAGGCTTAACTAATTGTTTGGCCTAGGACAAGATACTGTATCACTACTGTAATAAGTTCTATCTTATCGTTGGGTTTGACTTACACTCGTTACAAATAAATTTATTTATAACCAGGATATTTTGTTATATGCGTTGTGAGTAAGGCTCATAAGCCACCAACTCGAGGAAATTTACATAAAGAACAATGAAACAACTCCGAGACCAGGTAACACGAAACATTTATTTAATTAAACAAATGTTGACAACTTACATTCACATTGCTTTTTCTAACACTTGGAAATCTCATGAACAATTCCTCTACTATACTTACTAACATCTCTGTGATACTTAGTAAATTGTTAAATAGCTTAGATGTTACTAGACCCTCTGTCAGGAAATTCTGTATACTAGTTACATTACTAGACAAAATAGAGAAGGCATTTAAAACTTACATGAAGTTCAAGTGACGAATGCTTTCTACCGATGCTAAGGCTGTCATCTTCTCAGAGGATTCACTGAAGAGCTATTTTCTTCTCTATGCTGCCAGCTGTTTCCTTGTTGGGTTGATCCTGTTGACAGCCAGGCTGTCTCGCTATGTGGCCCAAACCATGGCTTCCTATACTTAATTAATTGGGTGTTGGCATTGTTTTAGGTGTAACCAAAAACTTAACCACAGCATGTGTTTCTTAACTTTTTGACTCATTGTTGACATTGTTCTAAAATGCACCAAAACTACTATTCCTGGATTCCAATTGGTTATTCCTCATGTACTAATAAGGCATCGCATCAGCATTGGGACGTATTTTCAACTCATATATTTTCTTTCTCAATTTTCTCAGTTTGGTGTGTACCTCTGACATGTCTAAAATCCACACTTCTTGGTCTCCACCCTGTATATGTTTCCTTCCATACACCCATGATCTGTAGGGCTCAACTTAAGTGTTTTTCTTTCATTATCACCTTAACTCTGAATTTTTCCTTGAGCGTTGGTGTAAGATGTTCATCAATATCTTGGTAGTACACCCTTGACTCCATAAAACTCTCGCCAACCTGTCGATTTAATGACTTCTGCTTCCTGCTGGTAAAATGAATTGCTGTTTTTTTTTCTCTCTCTTTTTTTATCTAATGATACAGACTTGGAATGTATTTTCCAATTAAGTACTTGTCCCATTGCCCCAAGTTTCTTCATGGCCTTATTCAGCAAACCAATTCACTTGCGTGTATCAGTGTCCAAAAACTTTTTCTTAGTTTGTTTGGTTGACCAATACATGCTGTAGTTTTCTATAGCACTTCAATTTCCTTAATTATTACCAACCGAATTTTATACTAAAAATTTGCTAAGAAGCAATTGTTTTGTTATGTATGAGTTGATCCACCCATCACGGTTGACATTACAGGAAAATCCAATGAAATAAGAACTCTGATTCACAGTGACTCATTTTACATTCTGCACTGACAAAGAACACCTTAAAGCAAACCAAGGAATTACAGCAAATACTCCATGGATGGCTCTGCAGAGCTTTCACCACTTGGCTCTGGTGTTTCTTATCAAATATTGGTTGACTGCTTCACTGGGGAAAAACTGCTTAATAACTTGGAAAGTAAGGTCACAAAACCTTTCAGCTAAGCTTTCAAACTCCTAGAAAACAATAAATGCCTTCATTTATACTAAGTTATGATGCTCAAGGTATTACATATACTAACACTAGTTGTTGTGTAGCAACTGAACACCTACCAACCAATATCTGAAGGACATCATGTTGCAATATTTCTTGATAGCTCAAAGTAAGTGTCACAAAGCCCCTTCAGTCTAATCAATCTTATGATCGACAACTTTGTTGTAATTAATTGGTGATCAAATGTCGTAGATACAATGAATTGTGATTTTTACTTAATGACTTGGAAGGCAAGGAATCCTACTTTCTTTGTCATTGGTTTTTCAACCAGTAACTATCCTAATTGCAGGTTATTCATTGCATACAGTCATTACTGGCTGGCTTAATTTTGCAATGGTAGAAATGAGTTTCATTACCACACAGTGTTCCAGATGAGAACTTTCAATGAATGGGCAAGTGCTCACCATGTGTTAAGATAATTTGTCTGTGTTGCATTCCTGGATGATATCACATTGCTGCAATGTTGTGATCCAACATGCTATAATCCCTTCTAGATTATTAAAGTACAGGAGCCAATTCACTGATGTTGGTCCTCTCAAAGGGTGAACTTATTACCATACAGGTAGTGTTGATAAAGACCATAACTAAAAGCAATTATTTCTTTATCGTGTTGCATTGAAATTTAGTGTCTATGAGAGTAGTGCTCACGCATGTTATTGCATGCCCTGCTCCATCCTGAGACAACAATACTGCTCTGATTCAATTGCAACCACTTTAGTGTAAACTCCATTAACCTTTCAAAAGTGTTGGAAGTATTACCCAAGTCAAATGGCATGACTCAAAACTCATATAGACCATCATATGCTAAAAGCAATTTTTACCATGCTCTAGTCATCCAGCTGAACTTTCCAGTATCCAGATCTAAAGATTCAATCATTTGGCACCTTTCAATACATCCAGAAATTCATCCATGAAAATGTATCATGGCAATGTCCTGTCAGAAGCCAACAAAGAACCTCCTTTCTCATGAGTACTACTAGAGAGGACCACACACACCCATATAATTCCATCCTTAATTATCCAATATGTCACGGCACTGGCTACATCCCTAATGCTCCATGGAAGTCTACATAGTATTTTATTCATATTTTCTGGATGTGCCACCATCCTTTCCAGATTCTTAAAGTTCGTGATCTATTTCATCATTGCATAGACCACCAAAAAAGGTAAACTTTCTGCCATCGATAATGCGTTACAAAGATCATAAGTGCAAGCAGTTCCTTCTTCATTCTGCAGTGTTGGCATTTAAAAATAATGAGCATATGCCTCACATAATTTATGAAACACTCTGCTCCACCCTGAACAACACTGCTCCAATTCCATTATTGCTGGTTTTGGTATCCAACTAGAATTCCCATTCCTGCCATGGATAGACCAGGACAGGAGCTTCCATTAAAGCACACTTTTGGGACAAGAATGCCTGCTCACATTTATTGGTACATCTAAAATGTGTTACTATAGACACTATCTCAAAGTGGTGCCATATTGTGTAGGCCTTCCAATGCAACTGACACAGAGCATTGACATCGACATCAAAGTTCTCAGAGGAACTTCTCTTTTAAGCCTTGAACTTGGCTTGATGTACAGCTCAGTCTTACAACAAATCAAAATAGTTGTGAAACTCCACAGTGACCATATTCCAGTCAAATGCACTTCCCTCAAATGCTCAACAGTGTTCAGTGATGGACTATCTCTTGCCTGTTCCTGAATTAATTTGGAGTCAGTTCAGATCCTTTTTTGCTATTCCCTTACAAAGTGGGGTGAGATTTGCTTCACTTATATGACAGCTAGCTGTGGTTTCAGCAAAAGCTTCCTTTCCACATACATTTGGACAAAACTTTGTACACAGGAACACACAATTTTTTGTTGAAACATAAACTCTGAATAAAGACTTATACAATTGCTAGGTTGTTTTGATTTTGTCTTCAGTCTTGAAATCTCATTACTTTCTTGTAATCTTAAAAAAATATTTTCTGGAATCAGAGAACATGGCATTATAAAGAAAAAACAACTTCAAGTGTCACAAGATGTAGGTGCCACCCACGTAACTGAAACATTTAAGAAAAAGGACTGTTACTCTTTTGAGTCATCACCCAACAGAAAGGGCATATCATGTTATAGGCAACTTTATGCGACGTCCTTGCTGAGCGACTTAGTTCTGTGTATAAGTAACGAGAGAAGAACTTAACTGTTCCCTCGATGCTATCTGTATTAGGAGCTAAACATACACCATATGAACAAAAACTTTCAAAATTCTACATGTCAATTAAAGGTGTTGAAAATGTACGGCATGCCTGCAGACAACAAATCTATTGTCTTGGATTTACTTGGCTTCTTCTATTTCAATTCACTGCATACTCTTGTAATAATGCATACAGCCATACAGGAATTGACAAGTTGATTAAAAAATAATTGTGTCTAACCAATCTGCTGTAAATATACAAGAGTTTGTATATCTTGATGCTCATAAAAGATAGCAGTTTTCATTGCAAAGCTGAGCAATGTAATACCTGAGCTATCAGTCAAAATTCAAATTCTCGTCTTAAACTTACAGTCAAGATATTAAGTTTTACTTTATACATGACACTGTTGTCTCTTCCATTCAATCACTGATGTCAGTTGTTCAAGCCTCAAACAATTTAAAGTTTATCTATTTATCGACATTTAGTTTTAAAGAACCTGATTCATATAAAAATGCCTTTACTTTTTTTGTGGTAAATCTAGGTTAAAAATCCATATATTATCTAACAACAAATATACTTTCGCTGCAAAAAAAAATTGTTTGACAAAACATATGAGAATCGAGTTGATGAGAAGGGAGGAATATATATGATGACAGAAAGATCCACCCGAATCGGCTGCAGGGCTACAAAAATGGCCTTTGTTTTTCCATTTGAGATTAATAGCACAATTAGACAATGTGAGAGTTCTTAAAATTCACGAACATATGTTTGTTATCAAGCACAAAGCTACACCATAGGCTTTCCGTGCCGTGTCCACCACGAGTATCAAAATCTGGGTTTTAGCAATGCGAGCCCTCAGACTAACCACTGAGCCACAAGGGTGTGTGTGTGTGAAACTTCATGAAAAAGAAAGAGGAAGCATTCATCAAGGATGGACATAATATCTGAAATGTAGATTTTTTTAAGACTGAATATATTCAGAAGCCAGTATGTCATGCCACATTTGGAGTACTGCGTTCAGTCTTGGGCTCATTACCTTAGGAAAGACATTGAATTGTTGTAAATGGTTCAAAGGAAGGCTACGAGGATGATACCTGAGATGCAAAGATTGTCATATGAGGATAGGTTAAGATCTCTGAAGTAACATTAAATATTTAAAAAAGTATTTTTTTTTTAAGGATCTGAATGAGGCGTTTAAATTATTAAGAAAACTGATAGTATTGATGGATCATCTTTTTTGCATTTTAAATGGTGAGAATTGTAATAAGGTGGCACAAATATAAATTTTGGTAGGGTAGGAGTCATCTTCAGCTAAGACAGCTTCATTTTTCTAACAGGGTGGTTGTTCCTTGGATCTGCTTGCCTTCAAATATGGTAGATCAGTTGGTTTAAGGGAAAATTTGATAAATATTTTAATGATAAGGGCTGGCTTTGTATTTTTTATTATTTTGTTCAATTTAGTGGATAAAACAGCCTAGATAAATCAAAATGTCCCTTGTTGTCCTTTAATGTCATGTTATATAGGGATCACAAGGCAGTTTCCAAGAGGCACACAAAAGATAAGCTATGTTTTTAAGTTGTTGGAGAGAAAAGTCAAGTAGAATTAAAATGTTCAACTGGCAAAATATTTAGAGAAATTTGATGAAACCTCTTGAGAAAAACAAAACATTCCAATGAAAGCTTTTTTGGGATGAAATCTAAGGTAGTAGGCTGAGGAGATATGTTATGCCAAGTATATGTTCCACTAAGACAAATAGGTACAAAAAAAAAGGAGGATTATGTAGCTTTGAATTGCAGTTCTTGGATCTGTCCAAGTAGGATTACCATCATTTTCCAGGGATGGATTATTCTCATCCATAAACAACTCAACAACCTGATCAAAAACCAGAGTATCTTCACAAACAGATCCCCATATGGAGAAACAAGTGTAAAGCTCTTCGTATATTATCATACTGAGGGGTCAATATCACAACTAAGCTGGAGTGACCACTCATTGCAAAAGGATCCTAAAGAGAAATGGGTACCGGCAGGAAAAGCTGACTGTTTTACTCCCTATTTAGTCTTTTTAACAATAATTTAATTTTTTTTGATAATCACATGCTAAGTAACAATGACCTTTACTCTTCTTCCTTTCCAGTCTCTCTCTTGGTTCAGAATCTGTAGGAATTTAACCCCAAACTTTTGTATTATAAGCTCTTAAGCGTACCATTGAGGTACGGGGGGGTGGGACAGTATGGAATCTGAGAACGTTCTATCTCATGACATAATTTATCCTGAACTTAAAAACTTTACCAATAAAATTAAAAATTGTTCCACAATATTACTTACAATAAAACATTTCACTTTTACTACTTCACTTGATATTTCTCTCTTGGCTTTAGAGCACCTTTCCATGCTGGTTATTTTCCCAAACCTTATAAGGCTGCTAACATTTCTGCTATCAAGAAAGACAGACAATCATGTAAATTGCCTGGGAAGGAGAACAAAGGTTCTAAGCATAAAAAAAACAACATTTTATTTACATGAGTTGAATGTTTCAAAATACATTTATTCCATCATCAGCAAAATCTGAATATAAAATGTACTGTAGTAATCAGTACAAGTTAACCCTTTCACTGCACTGGGAAATATACGTCCCAGGTGCGGTGAATGGGACAATCCAAATAGTATTCGAAAAGGGATAAGTATCTGAATAAACATATTAGAGAATACAATAAAAACTTCAATACTAGTGGGAAGTAAACAGTAAAAGAAACATAGTTATATATTAATTTCTTGGATTTCACACAGTTACTTGAAGACTATCTGTGCATTCAGTTCCTAATTTTGAATTGATAGAGGGAAGTCAGCTAGTCAACACCACCCACTACCAATTCTTTGGCTAATCTTCGCCAATGAAAATTGGGATTGATCTTCACATTACAATGTCCCCATAGCTTAAAGGGTGAGCACATTTGGTAATGGAATTCAAATTCAAACCTGTGGCCAGCTGATTGCGAGTCAAGGATCTGAACCACCAGGCTTAAAATGTATGTACGTTTATACGTAAAACAGCACAAACTGAAAAACATGATGCTAATATTGTAGATGCAATTTAGTACTAACTGATGGTTGTTTGTCATTATACTAATTAAAGTTTTAGTTGCAAGAATGTTTACACATTATTTAGATGTAACTCAAAACATTAGGTTCCTGTAAATACAATGCTTTTCATCTTCATCAGTATGTGTTTTTTTCTCCAACATGAATCTATCATCAAATTGCCTAGTAGTTTACTAACTAAAGAAAAAACAAAAATTACATCCCCGATGATTAGCTCTTTCCTCAAAAAATAGCGAGGTTTTTCATCCTTGTGTAAACATTCTACTTTCAACTGAGGTGTGAAATAATGTGAAAGAAAGAGCATCAGTTGAAGCCCATATGTTGAGTTTTATTATAAAGCCAACAAAATGGACATTTTCTAAAACTGCATTACATATTCAACAGTTAACAACGTGAAAGCACTTTACTTAAGGTCACTACCGCTCATTGACTCCATTATCTGTCTCTATCTCTATCTATCTGCAATTATATCTCCGCTTTATTTGCCGGGCTTATATACTAAAATAGAGGGCGCCTAGAAACAGGAACAGTCATGATCCTTCTAGAAACTCCAGCGCGCATGCTTCCAGTGTCACGTGACTTCCGCTGTCGTAACACTGCCCCTTCCTTAGTATTGTTCGTCCCGAACACTAGGCACTTACATTAAACCAATAGATAATTAACAATAACTTGATTAAATGTACAGAATTTACAAACACAAAATTTCAAATAAAACAAAGTCTCTTAATTTTACGGGACGTATCTTCTTCCGTACTGGTCTCCGTCTCGTTGGCTTCTGCTTCACGTG
>NW_013666718.1:288161-293238 GCF_000517525.1 Limulus polyphemus | reverse complement strand
GTGTTTACACCTTCCAATTTATACGCTCCACAAAACTATCCTATGACAAATCAACCAAAAACTGGAGTGTTTGCCACTGGAGTAACAATAGAAATTTTAATACACTCATTTTTGAGAACATAATAACAGGAAGCATTTATTAGATGTTTCGGGTTCGTCATAATTCCATCATCACTAATCTAGAGGTACAAATCAAACAAACAATATTTATAATTACAAATACTGTTTGTTTGTTTTGTACCTCTAAATTAGCGATGATGGAATTATGACAAATCCGAAACATCTAGGAATTATAAGTGGGCATTCCGACATGTCACCATTTTTTGTTTTAATCAAAATGTAAAAATAATAGAGGCATAAAAGTATGTTCACCAAGTATTGGAATGTTTACTAATTCATCAATTATATTCAGCTATACAAAAATGCCAGGAAAGCAAGACAGGTTGAAAAAATTAATACATAAATATTCCACACACCTAACATTTTAAATAAACATGATCAAGAAGTTTTCCAATAGATTTCACAACAGCTTTGTAGTTTCAAACTACTTTCTTCCAATAAGTCCATAAAACATCTAGTTTAGTGATTTCCAAAAGTTATAAACTAACAACAAGTGAAGAGCTGTGGCTACTTTACTATGGAAGAATCAAAAAATAAATCTTGGATATGATAAGCTTGGAAAGATGTAAGTATATGATATAGATTTATACATTTCTGAAAAAAAAAAAAAATCATATTCTTACATGAATTTAACATGTAATTTGGTAATGAAATGATAACTCTATTTCAGTTCATATAATTATGAAATGACAGCCAATTGTTGGTTACAAGATACTATTCTTATTTACCCTCAAGCAAATTTTGGAAAAAAATGCTACAAAAGGATCATACATAACACAACAAATATTTTTTAAATAAAAGGTATTTAATATTATTGTAAAACTTGTTCAAGCAATGGTGTTTGATATTTATCTAGAATACAGTGTGGTAAATCTTGAATGTTTATAATTTTACAGTAGTTCTAGCCATGATGGAATATGGCCAAAACACGTACTTTATACTTTGCTGTACTTAAATGTACAAAATCATAATAAAATTGTACTATCAGGTGACAACTGATGCATTCTGAAGGCTTCTCGAAGTAGCTGAAACAGGAAGTGTTTCAACAGAGGAAAGTGTTCTGTCTCCTTGGAAAGATCGAGAAGGGAGTATAGGTGACTGGCTCACAGATGAACTATAAAGAAAATATCTTTCACTTGCATATTGTTGTTGTTTTTTGTATAATTCTAGCAATTGTACATAAAATATTTTTACAACATGCTAAAAAAAACTAAAGCTGTGTGAAATTGGAAACATAACTAACAATAAAGTGTAGCATATTAAAAATATTTATTACCCAGGAGAACAAGGAGGATCCAACCAATGGACTGACACCTCTGCTGGAAGTCCACTCTGAGAATTAGTACTGATCTGTAAAGTAAGTTGCTAATTCAGCTAAATTACAGTGAACACGTAAAACCGTGAAAATCTTAATTAATCGTACGCAAAAGTAAATAGTCTTTCAAAAATCACAATTTTTTTCTCGACCCTCAACCAAGACTAAAAAGATTCTTACCTAATTTTCCACCACCCTCTTGTGTAGCTTAATGAACAAAGTCAATAAATATACAGTTCTGATGACAAGAAACCCACTTTTAAACAATAAAATTTGAAGACAGCTTGAATAAATGATGAAACTTTACTACCAGTTTAACAGATGTGCAACATTTCTAAAAGGTTCTGTTATCACTTGCACCTGATGATGATAAAACTTTGTATGTTTGGTAAACCTGTTATAAAGTTTTCCTCGGTGCCCACTCAAGCCACCTCAAAACATAAATATACAGTTTCTTTTCCCCATCCTCCCCTCTCCTTCTTTGCTTTTCTTTCTTCATTTTTCTTCTATGTTTACTTCCCATTATTTATCCTTTCCTATTTCTCCATGACCTAAATTCTGAATTTCGAAATTCTCAAAATTATTCCTGTACTATTTAGGTACTTATTTACATGAACATAAACAAGACATAATTAAGCATGTTTTTCCTCATGCCCGTAATAATTTTAGTTACCTGACATGTTTCCTTAGTCTGATAATAAATAACCTTATGGGAGAGAGACCTCAGTATTCAGGTCACATTTGTCTAACAAAGAAATCCTAGCCCTGAACTTTATTCATATAAACAATATGTATATACTAAGAAATGTATACACTAAGGTGTTATATACTGAAGAGTAACAATATTACAATAAACATAAACTAATTTGACTACAGGGACAACAGTCGTCCAGTAGACAATTTTGAGTTTATTCGTCTATAGAATCACTTTTTGCAGGTTTTTTTTAAATAAGTAAACACATACTTTCCAATACAGTTAGAATAAGTTTATTATTAACTGAAATTACGAGAGAAAACCACAGTAAAGATGATAATATAAGCAGGAGTTTCTTTTCAGAAGTCATATGTAAATATTACCTCATTCTGATTATACCATACAACCTACTTCACCTGTTGTTGCTGTAGAATGGCAAAACACTGTTCTAGACACAAGAGAGTTGCTTGAGATGTAGCTTTCAGTAGAAGAAGATCCTACATAAATAAAAAGACATAATGTTAACGATATGTATTGGATATTATGTAAATCATGACTGTTAGCCGCACAGATTAATAGAAGAGTAATAGAAGAAATGATAATAATAGCAAAAAACCATCGTTAATAAAATTGAATTAGGTATACATGCACCCCATGCTTGGTATCACTGGTGCACAAAAATATATTTTATAAAAAGGAAAAAAAGGTCTCACAGATTAATATACTCTAATCCTGCCTAAAATAATTTCAGTACCATGGGCTATTGAGTATTCCTTCTTGTTTATTTAATTAGATAATGCACCAAGTAACACAGAATAATATTGTGCAAAAACAGACATTGTCCCATAACTCTCCCAGTTTTTCTGGCTTTATAACTATGCAACATGAGCTGTTAAAATTTTATCTTGTCGATGTGTTTCCCCTGGGAATCAAGTTTCAAATGAGAACAAAATTGACTTTTATCTTTACAGAAAACAATGTAATATGATTTGTCATTTGACAGATGAAAAACTTGGCTTTCTGTGGTTAGAAATAATACAATATTGAATGTCACATAGAACTATTGTCAATTTCTGAAAGAGAGGATGTAACAGGTGGGTGTGGCAAGAGGAGTTTGGTTGCCTATTTCATGACTCTATAACCAAATAAGATTGATGGCTGTAAAATTAATCTTTTGTCTGAGTGATGATGATATGATAATAAGTAATTTATGTTAAATTTTGTACTTCTTGGAGGGGTGGTAAATAAATTAAAGAGGGAATACCAAGAGAGCAAATGTCCCAATTCTCACACTATGGGAAATTCTATATTTATTTTTAATATTGCCTTATAAAAGTAAGAACTTAAAACTTGTATACTCTTAAGATATAGATTATAAGCTATGTTTCTGTGCTACATTTATTGGTATATCAGGGAAAAAAAAGTAGCTTAATTAAATTTTGAATGTCACTCACTAAAACCTCATGACCTGCGTAGAAAAAAAATAGCCCTGTAGACAATCAAAAAATGAAAAAAAAAAGACCTGGATCAAGAAATTAATTAAGTTGACAGACACATCTACAATATACTGAGAAACATATTTTAGTTACTTACTAAAAGTTTGTTACATAGTAGCACATAAATACATAAACATTAATACTGTGTAGCTGGACTGATGTTAATGTGTACATAAAAAAAATTATCACGGTAAAAAAATTAATCAACTGAAAACTCAAAATAAAATATATGGATAAACACTATTTTTCTTTTCCCCCAGGAAGTTAAACTTTCAGGCTAAATTACTATTATAACTGTTTGCAAGAAGGACATCAAAGGTTAAGTACATCAATATTGTACGAAACTAATAAATAGCTTAATTAATGACATAAAGTAAAACAGAATATTTTGAAATAAATAAAATTTGAATACTTGAGTTTGAATGCCTGGTTTTGCTTTTAAAAGAATACAATTTTATACTTGCTGGAATAGAAACATTAAAACAATGAAAGAAGAATTAAAACAATTAAAATGTCAACTTACTCGGTTATATGACTTTACACAAGTGCCTTTTATTGGTACTTCCTAAAGAATAAAGAATACTCCAGTTATTTTCAATGCTACAAATAAATTATACACTGCTCAATAATACAGTCAGTCTTTTTTCTCGTGTAGATATTAAAATCAAATACACCATGTGTATCATCATAAGAGTCTGCCAGATTATAGTTAAAATAATTCAAGTAGATTTAATACAATATATTTAGATAGGTATGAATATATGTACTAATAAGAAAAAACACACACAAACTTTAACTAAGCTAAGTGGACAATGAGGTTAACTACATGAATATGATAATAAAGTGAGTTAAAAGTAAACAAAAATTTTATAAATGATTTAGAAATATTAAGATTAACATTGTAGTCTCCACATATTGGTATGAAAAAAGGAAACCAAAACCACCCTTTGTTCAGTTAGTTACTACCTAGTATTAAATATACACAGTAACAAAAATATGTGCAATAGCTTTAATGATTACATATTCAAGTCCTCTGATGTTTACTTTTCAACTTTGGTGACAGTTCTCTTGTGTATCCTAAGTCATATTAGAAAACGTCTGACAAAAATTGAAATACTGTAGTTTGGAAAGACACAAGATAACTATTTCTCAAATTCAGAAATGCATTTAAGTCTCCATTTTCAACTTTCTGAATGAGCATTTCGTTTTTTCATCTGCTAACTACATAATTTACTAATAAACAACTGATTTGAAATTTTACAAATCCTCAAAGTACAACACATACACACAAACACATAAATCACAGAATTAAACTAATCAAATCATTAATTGACCACAGTTATATTAAAAGGATTATGGTGATATCGGTGTAAACCAACATAAAAATATTTTATCATTAAATTATATGAAATTAACAATGGAAAAACCAATATACCAGAAACAAATTTTACA
>NW_013666718.1:285112-287516 GCF_000517525.1 Limulus polyphemus | reverse complement strand
ATAAGCATGGACACCTCCACTTCTGATGTTCCATTTGTTTCACCATGACAATATTACCTACTATAAGCATGGACACCTCCACTTCTGATATTACATTTGTTTCACCATGACAATATTACCTACTATAAGCATGGACACCTCCACTTCTGATGTTCCATTTGTTTCACCATGACAATATTACCTACTATAAGCATGGACACCTCCACTTCTGATGTCCCATTTGTTTCACCATGACAATATTACCTACTTTAAGCATGGACACCTCCATTTTTGATGTCCCATTTGTTTCACCATGACAATATTACCTACTTTAAGCATGGTCACCTCCATTTTTGATGTCCCATTTGTTTCCTTATTAATAATTTAGTATATTTGTTATAAATACACTTGAAAATCATTTTTTATGTTATCACATAAGAAGAAACCGTCTGGACCACACAAGTGTCCTCAGAAAGCAGTTTTTCCTTCTTCAGAAACTGGAGATGAGAAGAAAAATGCACTCGTTAGTTAATGGTATCTTCAGTTTTATATCATACAGATTTTTGCCAATCTACCTTGACAACACAGATGTGGATAATATATGTTCAATGAAAAGACAAACAAGCACACATACACACACAAAAACAACTCCAATTCTGTCATCATATAGACTGATAAATTACAATACAACAATATTACACCACGATACATTTAACAGAACCATCTAGTAACAAGAACACAAGAATCCAAACTTTTACGTCTGCACAAATTCTGTTAGAAATGTTTTAACTTTATTGTATTGACCACCATAATGGTTTCATCTCTAACTAAATTAAGCTCTTAATATTTATAGCTCATACAGGCTATGTAACTGTTTCATATGACATTAGTTACTTTCTGTTAGTTTTTGATAAGTTATTTTGTCACCATATTTACAGATCTTGTAACTTTCCTTTCAAAGTCTTACTATTATTGATATTTTTTCCAGTTTTATTGCAGTTTTATGTATTGCTTGCTATTGTTAAGTGACATAGTATATTTAACATATTCTTTTCTTTGTATTACATTTAATATTGTTATATTTTCATTACACAACCAATATTCTAGCTATTTATTATATGACTCAAATATTCATTTAATTTCTTATTATTTTGTATCTCCATAAACAGTTTTTGGCTGCACTCCTGGTAATGACCTACTATTTGTCTCTGCACCTAAATAGAGTAGACATTTATCTTTGATGCCTCTAAAGTTGTGCTGTTGGACCTATTTAGTGGGTTTTCATTGGTTAAAAGATGTTTTAAAGAGAGATTTGTAAAGTTCTGCTTATACGCAGTTATGCTAATGTTATGTTGTTCAACATAAGTTAAATTGGTGACAGAACTTGAAACCAACAATTAGTGTTTGTATGTTACACTATTATTTTTTTATTGTTCTTTTCATTAACATTATTGGTTATATATATAATTTTATTTTTTGTTATTATACATTTAGGACTGAAAAACATTTTCAGCTAGTCAAACCTTGTGAGATATTGTTAAGAGTTACAGCAAAAAGTATTGTTAACAGTGAAGTTATCCAACTGATCAAACAATGCATTCTAATCTTTACAAGTAAGAATGTAAGAAATATACCTTTAATTAACTATACTCATTACTTAAACAGGTAGCTTGTTCTTATTGAAAGTTAATATTAATTACTTCAATAGTTTTGTCAGTATCTTGAGGATAAAATTTGATACAAAGACAGGCATACAAAACTCTAACTTACCTCAATAGTTTTGTCAGTATCTTGAGGATTATATTCAATACAAAGACAGGTATACAAAACTTTGTTAACTTACCTCAATAGTTTTATTGTGATCTTGAGGATTATATTCTGTACAAAGGTAAGCATCCAAAACTTACCTTGATAGTTTTGATGTGATCTTAATGATTACAAGGGGTGTACAAAAGTTTGTGACCTGACCTATAAAGAAAAGGGACACTGTCAACAATGATTTATTTTACAACATAATCTCCTCCTAGGTCTATACACTTGCACTAGTGGTGCTCTAAGGCCTTTATGTCCTTTTGACAGTCTATACACTTGTACCAGTGGAGCTCTAAGGTCTTTATGTCCTCCTGAAAGTCTATACACTTGTACCAGTGGTGCTCTAAGGTCTTTATACCTTTCTGAAAGTCTATACACTTGTACCAGCAGTGCTCTAAGGTCTTTCTTTATACCTTTCTGAAAGTCTATACACTTGTACCAGTGGTGCTCTGAGGTCTTTATACCTTTCTGAAAGTCTATACACTTGTACCAGCAGTGCTCTAAGGTCTTTATACCTTTCTGAAAGTCTATACACTTGTACCAGCAGTGCTCTAAGGTCTTTATACCTTTCTGAAAGTCTATACACTTGTACCAGCCAACATGACCTCAGGAT
>NW_013666718.1:279595-284620 GCF_000517525.1 Limulus polyphemus | reverse complement strand
GTGCTCTAAGGTCTTTATACCTTTCTGAAAGTCTATACACTTGTACCAGTGGTGCTCTAAGGCTTTTATTCCCTTCTGGAAAGTCTATACACTTGTACCAAAGACCTTAGAGCACTGCTATTACCTTCTGAAAGTCTATACACTTGTACCAGCAGTGCTCTAAGGTCTTTATACCTTTCTGAAAGTCTATACACTTGTACCAGCCAACATGACCTCAGGATGTCAGGTTTTCATGTATGTGTGGGTTGGATTCCTTACAGTAGGTTTCTATGACTTGTTGGCAATAAATTTCAACAATAAACAAACAGCACACAAACCATTTGTTTTAAAATAACATCTCAAAACAAGTCAAACATATATACAAATGTTCATTACACAGTTAATTACCACAGCTGTATCCAGATCTTTAAATAATTGCCTCTTTTCGTCAAAGCCAAAGCAGGTTGGTTCAGTTACTTTAGAACACAATTGACAAGGTAAATTATTCTTATCTTCTCTGCTATTACAATACAATCAGTGATAATTTTACTTACATTACACTGTTGGTTCTCACAATTGTATTTAGAGCTTTAAGTAATTATCTCTTTTTTTCTGTTAAAGTCCACACCAGTTGGTTCAGTTACTTTAGAACACAATTGACAATACAAATTATTTCTTTTCTACTCTGTTATTACAATACAATCTGTGATAATTTTTCTTTAGAAATTGCCACAATACACCCTGGCTATATTCACAATCACTCAAATAATAACTCAAACTAACTCGAACTATAATTTGTATCCATATTTATAGCCTGATAGAGGCCTAAATGTTCCACAAACAATGAGATATTATGATGCAATAGTACTCAATCGAAACAAGGAGAAAAACTTAGAAGTTTCTAGAAACTCAGTGCAATAATAAAAGTACCAATTCACAACTGAACTACATAACGTACGATTCATGCACAGTTACATAAACAAACCTGCAATAAACTATCGCTTCTAAAAATAACTAAATTTAACACTCGTGCTATACTTAAACCATCAAAATCATAACACTCACATTAACTTAAATAGTCATGAATATCTAACATTGGATCATTTTTGCATGATTGTCTATCTTACTTAAACACAGCACACCACTTTTTCACTGTTGAATATGCCAGAGTACCTTCTCCTGTTGTTGGTTCTATGTCCTGGTGGATATCTTGCAGTGTCATTTTATTTTAACAAAATATTTGATCACAGTATGAAGTTTGATCTCATCCATGATGTTTAAAATTGTTGACTTCTTTCCTTCAAAACTCCACAAGTTAATACATGTTAAGTTATATGTTTCGTGTTGCTTACTCCTAAAAAGATTCAAACTTAATATTTATCACAAAAATCATATAGTCCACTTTTTATTTTAGGTTAGGCCACAAACATTTCGGACAGTCCTCTTATACTCTGTAAAGACAGACATACAAAACTTCGTTAGCTTACCTCAATAGTTTTGACAAGATCTTGATGATTATGTTCTGTCTGGAGAAGCAATTCTCTGACAGAGTTAAAAGCATCAGAGACTCTAAATACTGGTGAGATTACAGTAGATACGGAGGTGGAATGAGATGGACCAGACGAAGAGGTGTGCCAAACTGTTTGGGATTTGGCAGGGGGTGGGTGTGAACTACTTCTTTGTTCTCGTGTTGAGAGAGGAGGATTTTTCTGTCAAGTGACACACAAACAGACATGTATAGTACTAAAGTTATGTGAAGTTTGATTTATATGTATACATATATAAAGCTGTGTTGTTAAAAGCTCCATAATACAATGTTGATTAGTACAAAAGAGTTCTGACTTAAAAAGCATGGCATGTTTATAAACTTAAAGTATAACTTTTTTTTTTCTAAGGCACTGTTTGATATTTTGAAATATTTAGAATGCTGTTTATGATCATGATGAAGAACAATAATCAGAACAAATTTATTCGTAAATACTGCAATTTGTTTACTAATACAACATGAGAAACTATACATATGGTTAGCACATAAATGTGAGAACAGTCTAATGTTCATGCACTTCATTATATTAGTTAGCCCTTATTTCTCTTCTTTAAAATACACAATTCACAAAACAAACAAGAAATATTCAAGTATTCTGTTATTAGACTCTTGCACATTTATATGTGGATTATCATGCTTTATGTAAATACTTAGAAATCTACATTTTTATATAGTGTTAAAAACATGAAATTGAAAAAAGTAACATGTTAAACTATACATGAAATTATAAAGTTTTGTTTAAGCTTGTTTTAAGTTCTATAACAAAACCTTTCAAATATTGGTCCATTTATCATTATAAATTGAAATATTTTTTAACAAACAAAAACAGAGATTTATTTATTAAATTTTGATGAAATCAGTATTTTCAATGATGTATTTAACATCTAAAACAACATTAATCCTTACTTCAGCTACATGTTGATTTTGGTTTTCAACAGCGGCTCGAAGTCGATTCACCCAAAATTGTCTCTGCTTGGCATCACCAGCTGGAAAAAAATGTTCACCATTAATTCATGTTTTTTTTCTTCTGAATATAGAGAGTTAATGCATTTTATAGACAACTGTACAAAAATATATGTCAACGACTATGGATTAGAAAAAATGAGTTATAAGTTTGTACTTGAAAAAAACCCCTAAAACTCGGAGCCATTCTATGAGCTACAGCTAATAAATAGACACTTCTTACAGCAAAAGAAACCTATTTCTTTTGTATTTAATAAAACTTAGCCCTCTCTGATACAGCTCTTTCTGCCCCCAGCTAATTCTTTGCTCACCTTCTGTCTTCAAACTTTATCAAACTTACTATACACGAAACTAAATGACAAATATATACTGAAATATATATGACCAGCTACGCAATACTTGAAACAATGTTTATAATGTATCATAGAGTAATTTTCAATCATAAAATGATAATGCCTAAATGTTTACATTGTTCTCAATAAATTCAACATACATATTTATAAATAGAATGTTTGCAAGATATAAACTTATTTTTTTAACTCCAGTATTTTATTTTGACAAAAGAAATGTGTAAGAATCCCAAGTAAACTTATGAATAATCCATATTGTAGAAAAATGTAACCTTAGAAAGAGTTTAGAAGGTCAAAACACATTTAAACTTGTCAAGGATTTAGAAGGTCAAAACACATTTAAACTTGTCAAGGAATGAGAATTCTGTTAGATCAGAAAAAACAGAGAAAGACTCCTATGAAGGTCATCCTAGTAACAGATGTACAGCATGTATGTGCGTATGAAGGATACAATGAACATGGTAAGTTTGTTGAAATAATCAGGTTACCACGGAGGAACTACATTAACCAAGTATAATTCTGTTTTAAATCCTGTTTCTGTTCCTAAATCCTATATACATTATTTCTAATGTTCAGGTTACCATTACAACTGCAAAACTTGTCTAGAAGTAAAAATGCTTTATTATAATGGCATATCTTAACCACTAATAACATTTAACACTAACACCACCTCCAGTGTTAAATAAAACAACTATTTTATGTTACTCTTCATAGCCCTTTTTGAAACTACTTTATTAGCCTTTCTCTGTTCTCGTTATAACAAGGAAACTGAACAGAGCACTCTATATATGAAACCTAACAGTGACAGGATAATTGGAATTTATAATATTTTACCTACGAGGTAAAACCAGTTACAAAATGACATTAATTACTTCCTTGAGTTTATTTATGTGAACCTAATGACCTTTCACAATTTGAAATGCAAATAATAGCTCATCTATCTTACATAAACAATTGGAAAAAGTGGTTTTAAATCTTTCACTTCAATACAAAGTATGCTTACAAACAGCAAAAGCAGTTGGACATCCAGCATAAAAGCTAGATGCTGATAATGTTCAGTGATCCTCAAACCACTTCTCTGAAAAAGTAGTTTCCAGTGCAATTTTAATGTCTGAAATTATCTGACGAAGTGCAACCTGTATCACATGTATATACGCTTTATTTAAAGAATGTTTTGACCAGTTTAATAAGTAGGAGCATATGTTATTATTCATCACACTGAAGTCAGGGTCACATGAGAACATAAACAGATGTAGAATGTGTGGTATTAACGGTACCATTCTGCGAGATACAGAAGTCAACAATTATTCTGCCTCACACCATTACTCCTACTACTGCCATCTGCATTACTTTACTGTATGAAAAGGGGATTGGATCTATTTGTAGGTTCTCACTAAATATTTATACACGTTCTCTGGCTGCATGGTGAACTGAGAATAATCTGTAAATAGATGTGCTCTTGGTTTTAAGGCATGCTGCAAGCAGAATTTAACTCATGTGGCACGCACACACACATCAGCCTTATAAAGTCTGTTTCTTACTATTTGTATCTCCAGTTAAAACAGCGAACAATTAAATTATTTCAAAACATGTATCCTATGATTGTCACGAGCCACAGTCAATAGAAATTGGACTTCTTCAGTTAAAAACTCAACAGGCTCAAGTGGATACAATAAGACTTATTTAAAATAAAACATACAATGTTTCAGTAGCCCATGTGGTTATCATGTAAAATCCTTGACATCAACTACTTATAAACATTTAAAATAACCATAATTCAATTTAAAATAAATATACAATAATTCCTGTGTTTTTATACTGATGTTTGGTTTATGTTGCTTTTTTTTTCAGAACTATGCTACTCTAATTTTTTTTTAACACACACACACAAACACCCAAATATTAAATCATCATGCAAGGAAGAGACCGACACTCTAAACATCAAAACTCAATGAACAATCTTAGGCTTTCTTTTACTGTCTACCATGAACCATTTCAAACAAATTTGGGATTTTCTTGTACTGTCTACCATGAACCATTTCAAACAAATTAGGGATTTTCTTTTACTGTCTACCATGAACCATTTCAAACCTATTTGGGATTTTCTTGTACTGTCTACCATGAACCATTTCAAACAAATTAGGGATTTTCTTGTACTGTCTACCATGAACCATTTCAAACACATTT
>NW_013666718.1:277576-279036 GCF_000517525.1 Limulus polyphemus | reverse complement strand
TTTTGTTAAAGTAAACAGAGTTCTGCACACTCCATCAATCAAAAAATAGGTTCTATACAAGGTTTACACTACATAGCATTTACAACACACAATTCACAAAACCTTAAAGATGAAAAGTGATGCAATTTTCCAAAATACTTCGAATCTAAACAAAAAAAAATTAATGAAAACTTTAAAAAACACAAAATTAAGTGGATAAAACGGGTATGTAACACAACATATAAAGTTGTGGAAATAAAATATTCAAAAACACAATATTTAGGTAGGTAGAAGTTAATTCTTCTCAAGCTTCACATAAATAAATAAAACAGTTACTGAGAACCAATACAACAATAGTTCAATATACCTAAAAACAAAAAGAAAGCTCCCTCAGATATTAATAACATCGTTCTTAAACAGGACACAAATAATTCAATGAAACATATTTCTGAATTCTACATAAAAAACTATGTCAATAAAATAAAATTGAAGTAGCACCATCAATTAAAAACATAACATTAATAAAAAAAAGAGGATTCAACTTATATTTACTTAATATTAAATAGAATTAATGACATTTTCAATGTTTTATTCAGTACCTGATGTCGAGGATTTTACATTACATAATCCTGTACCCAATAATGGCTGCACGTGGTGCTGAAATGTTATTTATTAGTTTAAATAAATCTAATTTTATTCCCTTAAAGTTATTTAGTTTTCAAATAAATTCATTTAGATAAGCGGGATCTCTTTCTTAAAGTATTCTCATGGATGTCTGTCTTATTGAAGTGTCTGAACAACTATACCATTGGTTTAAAAGCAGTTTCACATTATGATGCTAACACTAAAACACTCGTAGCAAGTTTATACCAGCCTCTTGTGATTGGCTAGCTTCCATCCCTCCAATATCCATATATCCTCTATAAAAACCAGTCTTTCTTACTGAACACTATGGAGCACTTTAAGCTCTGTGAATCATTTCTAAGTGACAACTCGGTCAATAATGTGGGAAACCACCATACAGGATTACAGAGTTATTATAAAATCACATTTTTAAATTACTACATCTTACTAATTACTTGCCTATGGGAATTAAATTTCACCAGAGGAACACAGAGAATCACAAAGTTTATACAGGAAAGTTTAGACATGGTACAAAGAGTTTCAAAAAGTCACACAAAGTGTTCAAATATGCTTCACATGATTCTCAATCGGCATACGAAGCTATCGCAAGCATCATCTGTTCTGGACAGTGTTCACCAACCTTTGCAACACCCTGCACACTGACATACATTTTATTAAAATTACCAATCTTATACTATTGAAAAACACAAGAACAAAAAAGATATAAAAGCAATGTTAATTTGCAAAAAAAGTGATTTAGGTATGCAGTGTAATATGACAGAGCAAGAGATATAATAAAGAGGGCTAGCAGAGAAGCAGTTTTTGTAGTGCATGTAGGGGCTAATGATGGAGGGAAA
>NW_013666718.1:272832-276651 GCF_000517525.1 Limulus polyphemus | reverse complement strand
AAATTTTACTTTTTCTTCAGTTTTTACTTATGAAAATTTAAGCAGTATTCCACATCTTGATCAGTTGATAAATGGAAAACGAGATCAAACCAGATGACTGCATTAATTCTGAGCTGGTTAAGAAAAAATTGGGAAGTTTAAAAAAATGATAATGCTCCTGGGCCAGATAATATTTCCCCATGAGTTTTGAAGGAGGTTAAAGATTGGATATGTGAACCACTTATTACTATTTTGTGTCAGTTCTTGAATAGTGGGCAGGTACCAGAGGATTGGAAGTTAGCTAATGTAACTCCTCTTTTCAAGGGAGGTGATGAAACTGTCCCAGTAATTATAGACCCATTAGTCTTACATCAGTTGTGGGAAAAGTTTTGGAAAGTTTGTTAAAAGATGCTTTGCAAAGTCATTTAAGAAAGTTTAGAATTTTATTAGATAGTCAACATGGTTTCACTAAGGGAAAATCTTGCCTTACAAATCTAATGACATTCTTTGAAAAGGTTACTGCTTATGTAGATAAGGGTAATGGTGTATATTTGGTGTATCTGGATTTTCAGAAAGCATTTGACAAGGTGCCACATAAAAGGCTTGTAAAAAAATTAGCTCTATAGATGTGGTGAATAAGTTAGCAAATTGGATAGAAGAGTGGATTAATGTCACAAGTGGGGTACCTCAGGGCTCAGTCTTAGGCCCTTGCTCTTTTTGATTTACATCACTGACATAAATGAAGGGATAGTCAATAAATTACTTAGACTTGCTGATGATATTAAGGTCTTGGGTGTTGCTAGCTGTGAAGAGGATGCTGCTGATTTACAAAAGGGTTTAGATCATTCAGTGAGTTGGGCAAATAAATGGCAGTTGGGTTTTAATTATAATAAATGCAAGATGCATGTGGATTATCATAATTTGAATTATAAGTATAATTTGGATGGGAATAACAATGAGAGTAGTAAGACTAGGGGACACAAATATAAATTTTGGCTAGGTATGAGTCATCTTCAGCAAAGACAGTTTTATTTTTTCTAACAGGGTGGTTGGCCTTTGGAATGGGTTGCCTTCAGATGTTTAGAGGCAGTAAATTTAAGTGAGTTTAAGAAAACATTATTAAGTATATGAATGAAAAGGGCTGGCTTTAAGATATATTTTTATTTTATTTTATTTATTTTTTAATCATTTTAATTTAGTTTAGAGGATGGAATAGCCAAGATGGACCAATAAGTCCAATGTTGTCCCTAAATGTTATGTTATATGTTATGTTTGTTTGTTTGTTTTGAATTTCGCGCAAAGCTACACGAGGGCTAGCTGCGCTAGCCGTCCTAATTTAGCAGTGTAAGACTAGAGGGAAGGCAGCTACTCATCACCACCCACCGCCAACTCTTGGGCTACTCTTTTACCAACGAATAGTGGGATTGACCGTCACATTATAACGCCCCCATGGCTGAAAGGGTGAGCATGTTTGGTGTGACGGGAACTCGAACCCGCGACCCTCAGATTGCGAGACGAGCGCCCTAACCACCTGGCCATGTCGAGCCTGTTATGTTATGATTTTGAAACAATAATTACTATGTCCCAACTTTTCTGAATAACACATAATTCTCAATATGCCTCTGATGAAAGTCTGTTCCTCTGGGAGGAGTAGTTTCTAAGATATAATCATTTTAAATATTGAGTGTTCTTTATAATCACTATGTTGTGTAAGCTGAAAGACCAAATATTTGCTTTTCAAGTGATATTACTGATCATAATATGCTTTGTTTACATACAAAGTAATGAGCTGAGGCAATGGTTTACATTATTTCATAAGTGGCTTTGCCTTGTTACAGCTATAACACTATAAATGTCAGTTATCCTTCAATTATTCTGTGCAGAGTGATTAGCTTTATCCACCCAAACACTTCCAATGAAAACACAAAATGTAATATTGTTTTGTAATAACATAATTAGAAAAACTATGATATTTGAAGAATTATTAAGGAAGATACAGCAGTACTGAGAAATGTACTGCAATGGGCCGCTACAATTGGAGAGAGGAGAGCCTGTGCTTTGACCAGTGCTAGAATTCTCTGGTACACAGGAAAAAAAAATAATTTTGATTTAATCTTTTTCTAACCTGATAATTTTGGAAAGAGCAAACAAACATAGGTTGTTTTTATCACACAGACAAAAAAAGAAAAGAAAATTATATTGGTGGTAACTTTCTAAAAAGACTAAAACTTACCTCGCAACCTGTAAACCTCACCACAGACGGCACTGACTGTAAAAGTTTGACTGTCCTCATCACTAGGAGAAATAACTGCCCCCTGAAGGATATAAAAAAAAAAGATATAAATTATAGGTTAATATTCAATTACATTCAAAATATTTAGATGTAAATATTAAGGTAAACTATTAGATTAAGGTATCAACTTATAACACAATGGATTTGAAGAAATAGCTTTAATTTTAATCGAAGAAGAGACTGTAATTTAATAACAAATATTTTAAAATCAGCTTCCACTGTTTTTACACTCTGTTCATATAAACTTAAGCCAGCAATAGAAACATTTGTACATTCTGATGCTTCTTATTGACAATGAGGATAAGTGATCACTGGGAAAAAGAGAAAATGACTCCAGTTTAAACATCACATTGGGATTCAAGTTTACTCGGGCATGTTTGGTCAATATGCTACGTCTGAAGTTGTTTAGTTTTGGGGAAAACAGTCTTCACTGATTAGCTTTAACATTTTTTCAGTATAACAAATATGCAGTTCTACAGCTTCTAGCTCACTTATAATTTTACAAGTTTCACACATCTACTGAAGACTAACATATCAGCTCTACAGCTTCTAGCTCACTCATAATTTTCAATTTTACAATTTTCACACATCTACTGAAGACTAACATATCTTTGTATCCAGACTTTTGTTGGTAAGTAAAACATCTCTCACATTTTATAACTTTTCTTGCACATTTTTCTGATTTCAATGAACTAACAGAATAAGCATCTGTCAATTCTTACCAAACCAAAAAATTACTACTCAAATCACTATGTCAATTGCACATACATCTCAATACTGACTAGTACATACTATCACAACTATAGAGTTTGTTGTGTTCAGACTTATCTTGACAGACAATTGCATCTTTTCTAACAACTAGAAACAAAAACTATGAGCTAAAACTAATTTCTACAAATAATTAAAGAATCTCAAAGGTAATTTATTTTAAATTTATTATGTACAAATCATATACTTCATGAAATGGTACTGACAACCATACCTAGAACTGTAAATTCTGTCTTTCAAAGGCCAGGTATAGAGTCCATTATTTTCAGCATATAATAATGAGAGTATAGGGTAACTGTAAAATATCAATTTATTTTTACCCTTTCGCAACAGACTCAGTATAATATACACGAGTTAAGTGTTTATACTATAACTTTTAATGCATTACGTGTAACTTCACATAACTTAGTAGACTTTTCATAAAGATTACAAGTCTTTCGTACACAAAAAATCTGATTTTTAATGAAGTATTTTTATTATCGATTTTTTGTGAAAATATCAAGTCTGTTTCATTACCAGTCGAAGTGATATTCATGTTATAACAAAAAACTATTGTTCATCCCCATAAACCTCAAATATTATTTGTGTAATCTCTAAAACCTCCTAAATACATTTCAAATGTTTGTTTTCAGTAAAACTTTATATATTTTTTGTTATTTTCTCCCCCTAAGTCTATAGGGTCTGTCAATTTGACTGGCCTCATAACCACCACAAAAAATTAGGAAATAAATTTAAATAATGCTTTTTTTGTTCTAGAATGACTATAGATTGAAATAAGT
>NW_013666718.1:271214-271901 GCF_000517525.1 Limulus polyphemus | reverse complement strand
ACACTGTCATGATAGGGATAAATTTCCTAAACATATAATAAATTAAAGAAATTTGCTGCTTTGTGATGTCTATGTGGCACAGCAAAGGCTATCACTTGTCTTTATATGTCTTGCATAAGTATCTTGAAGTTTTTTACAGGCTACCCATTTGCTGAAAAATGATACTAAAAACTAAAAGTTGTGATTTTTTAAATTAATTTTTGGGCCTGAAAATACCAATATTCTGCACTCATATTAGCTTCAGAGATTGTGTGCTATATAAAATGAGTAAAAAAGTTTTTCAAAATAAATTTGATCATGGTCTGTAACTAAATTTTAATGGTCTATACAGAGCTGACTGATAACTATTACTTTATAGGTCTGTTTACCTATACATAGTTTATTTCAAATTATTGCTCATTCTGAAATTTTCAGTACATCTCTAGAAAATTACTCACAGCTAAACGGACAACTCCTCTTGGTCTTTTTTTTATTTCATCCACCTGAAGAATAATATTTAAATATTCTTTATTATCTTAGCAGGAAACAATTTATTTAAAATAATATTCTTTATTATCATAGCAGGAAATAAACTATTTAAAATGATATTCTATATTATTATCTTAGCAGGAAGCAATTTATTTAAAATGATATTCTATATTATTGTCTTAGCAGGAAACAATTTATTTAAAATAATAATCTTTATTA
>NW_013666718.1:269122-270214 GCF_000517525.1 Limulus polyphemus | reverse complement strand
GCTAGTATAATATACAATTGAGAAGTATTATACAGATACTAATTCAAAATTATTTATAGAAGCAAATTCTGAAATTCAAAA
The DNA here is from genome assembly GCF_000517525.1 of Limulus polyphemus. NCBI lineage: Eukaryota > Metazoa > Arthropoda > Merostomata > Xiphosura > Limulidae > Limulus > Limulus polyphemus. The sequence continues at coordinate 270,133 of NW_013666718.1, read as the reverse complement.
CTGCCAAGATAGGACTGACGTTTGGAAATTAAATATGTTTTATTACACTTAAAACTTAGTTTACTTGAGCATTTAAAGTAGCATTTATAACTTTACTGAGATATACAACTAAACCTTCCAACACAAGTGGGAAGTTCAGCTTCACAAATAATATATATTGGTCACACTTTAGACCAACAAATAAAAAAAAGCCAGCCATAATGTTAATAAAACAGTCTTTATAATTTATTCTATTAATGAAACTTTTATTGTATGTCATCCCTTAAATTGGTGATAGCCAAGTATATCAATATAGAGTGATGTTATAGAGGTACTTTGAACAAGTCAGGATAAGGTTAAACCCTGTTCCCAATAACAAAAACATTTCAACATTATCAACACGACCTTACTTGCTAAAAGCATTTTAAAGTACACACATATATATATATATATATACAACACTAAATGCAAATTTTTAAGATTAGCCACCTGTTGTTGAGCTTTACGTCTACAATGATTTATTTGTAAGTTTTTGCACAATGTGTATGAATATATATTAGAATACAGTAAAACGTGGAAATTTACATTGTAATCAACAGAAGCATACTGTAAACAAAAATTATAATGAAATCTTCCCATTCTTAGTTTATAAACTCAACATTGGTGTAACTTCTCACCATGTAATATTCCAGGAAACCAGCTACTGGATTAAGGACAAACCAGCGATTCTGCCAACCCTTCACCATGTTGGTGTACTTACTAAGCAGGCCTTCTACCGGCTTCCTGAAACACAATTAAACAATGGACAAGAATAATCAGAGATGCTTCTGTACAATTATCAAACAAATGTGTAAGTTAATGAACAGTTCACCTGTACCCGTACACTTGAACAGTTCGCCTGTACCCGTACACTTCAACAGTTCGCCTGTACCCGTACACTTCAACAGTTCGCCTGTACCCGTACACTTCAACAGTTCGCCTGTACCCGTACACTTCAACAGTTCGCCTGTACCCGTACACTTCAACAGTTCG
>NW_013666718.1:260871-268170 GCF_000517525.1 Limulus polyphemus | reverse complement strand
TTCACCTGTACCCGTACACTTCAACAGTTCACCTGTACCCGTACACTTCAACAGTTCACCTGTACCCGTACACTTCAACAGTTCACCTGTACTCGTACACTTCAACAGTTCACCTGTACTCGTACACTTCAACAGTTCACCTGTACTCGTACACTTGAACAGTTCACCTGTACTCGTACACTTGAACAGTTCACCTGTACATGTACACTTGAACAGTTCACCTGTACATGTACACTTGAACAGTTCACCTGTACATGTACACTTGAACAGTTCACCTGTACATGTACACTTGAACAGTTCACCTGTACATGTACACTTGAACAGTTCACCTGTACTGTACACTTGAACAGTTCACCTGTACCTGTACACTTGTAGACTTATGCAGTTTTAAGAGTGCATTTAAAGATGTGTATTTCTGCAGTTTTAAAATTACATTTGAAGATTTAAACTGTTACATTTCTGCACTTATTTTGTATTTATGAGCAGTTTAACAGCGCAGTTGGAGAGTTTAATTGTATATTTCACACTTATTATTTTTTAACAGTTGTAAACTCTCACAATAACACCAAGTTACATGCTTACCAATTTCTTAAATTTTTTTTACCTACAAGAAATGTAATATCAAGATGTCTGATTCTATGAAAGGTGTTTGTTCTGAAGTATCTCACAGGAAAGTACAAAATATGTTTATTTGACAATCTTTACAGTTCTCTGGCTCGCTCTCTACTGACCTACCAAAAATTACAAAACAGGGTTATTTTTGAAGATTTTAACTTTAGAAGAAATTAACTTGTTAAATTTGTCTCGTCACACAAGTCTGAAAACTTTCTTTAGATTATAGGCTATCTACTTACTCAACAATTGAGCCTAGTGTGGAAATTAAAAAAGTTAAATGATAGTTAGTACCGAGGAACGTGTAGTTAACAATGCTGTATTACAGCATTTGGATGTAAGTTATCATAACCTGACTCACAATAAAGTTTTATAACAGTCATATGTAAAGCAAAAGTTATTAACTTCAGCAGATCCATTACGAATAAGAAAAATGCTGTATTACATTTGGATGCAAATGAACATAACATGACTCGCAGTAAAGTTTTCATAACAGTCAGATGTAAAGCAAAAAATTATTAACTTCAGCAGATCCATTACAAATAAGAAAAATGTGAATGAAGCTTAGGAAATTCTTACCAGTTTGGTTAAACTAAAACTCTTTTTATAAATGTATGAAAGGGAAAACTTTTTAATAATAAATAATGAATATCACAGATGTGAAACTTTCTAGTGAAATTGAGAATGTCAATATGAGGTTTATAAAAAACAAATTAAATAGAAAAAGCAATTTTTAAGGCTTTTAGTTCAAAACTTAAGTTGTTCTTGGAAGTTTATATATTTATGTGAACTTAATTTGGGTTTTAGAAAGCCAAAGTAAGGCTTAATGAAAAGGTTAAATAAAAAGTTAATTTCTAGAGGTATTTGTGAAAATGTTAAAGAGTAAAAAATTGGGTTTATAGTATAAAGAAAGTGGTGGTATTTTTTGAATTTGAAAAAATGATATAGTGTAGTCTCTGAAGAATCTGGTTTGGGTTCTCTATTATTTGCATAAGCAATACTTGTTTACGTACTCGGGCAGTGAACTTCATCAATCACTTATAAGATACTGTAGACTATGTTTCTACAACTTAAAACTGGAAAATTAGTTTAAAATCTGTGAAGTGCACAGATATATTTGGAGTTAAGAAATTTATATAATTCTTTCTTGGAGAAAGAACAAATGAAATGATTTAAATGTAATTATTGAAAAAAAACCCACCAAAACCTCCGATTCAATAGATAGCAATAACCAAATACTGGCATTACTTATATTTCATTATTAAACAGTGAAGATACATTGTTCACAGGATCTATTGTAAACATTTAATATAGAAAAGTAACACATCTACTTTCCCATACACAAATATTATAAATATACATTTATATGATTACGAGTAAACCTACTACACAAAGATAGGAATTCAATACAGTTTACTGGTCCTTATTTCACTTACTTTGTTTTATTTTCTTCTTGAGCTTCAAATTCCTGAAAAAGATTCCACAGATCATTATTTTAAACTTATTACCAAAAGTTTATTCTACATATCACAAAATTATCTCACTTCAAGAACTACTGTGAAAGCCTGAAACTTGAATAAAAAATGACATTTCTAACAAGAGATGCACATGTCTAACTTAAAAACATTGGGGAATTTACAAGCGCACAACAAGTTACTGTACCCAATATTTGTAAGTTTGAAAATAATGATTAAGGCAAGAACACGTAAAACATACAACATCTTAATAGCTTCCCAAATTGTGTCTAATAAACAATAAAGCCTTGTACCTTTCTAAGGATGCCAGTTTTAGAAAAGCTCATTCCGATATAATACACACACACACACTGGACAAGTCACAGAAAGTGACTATGTCATCACAAAATACACATTCAGATAAACTTTAGCAATAAATGAATGAGTTTTTGCATTTTTAAGTAAACATTTGACATTTTAACAGATGCATTTAATGAGGTATTTATTAGCCCTCTCTTTGTTTATCAAAAATAGGGACAATTTTTCAACAATCAAAAATATCAGGCTTCAGCATCAACTTTTGAGAGAAAAAAAAAAATCCTTCTTTACTTACAAATGGCATGTGACTTCTCAAAGATTTAATAAAAAGAAATCTTGTTAATCTTAAATAACTTGCTCAAAAGAGAATTTCCAATACACATCCTCCTTCAATACAAACAAACAAAAAGTTTCTCTTTGCATCCTTTGTCAATAAAACATATAGTAATTTGAAAACATTTTTGCCTTTGTGATAAGGATTCCAATGGAATTTTATTCTAAGATCAATGTTATCATTAACTATCATATAAATTAGCATAAAAACATTTCAATATATATATATATATATAAAGAAAGAGAGAGAGAGTGACACACAACACAGATATTTAGATACATATAACATTTGCAGGACAGCAAGGAATCCCTTGTCCCTTTGTGGCTGTACCATTCATTTCATGTTCCATCTTCCTATGTCCAGCCCCGACTCTCCAAGTACTAGTCCTCTCTTGAACTCTCCCAATCCTGCAGTGTCCACTACATCTGAAGACAAATATATCAAAGGCTACCATCCTATTTAAAACACAAAACTGCAGATCCCTTCTAACCTTCCAAATCTTAAATCTCTGTCCCCTCGTCCTACGACTCATGAAAAAAGATGCTGCATCAATCCTTTCCTACCTCTTTAACATTTTGAACATTTCAATCAGATCTTTTGTAACCCTTCTTTTCTCAAGAGGAAATAATTTTAAGGACCTTAACTTGTCTTCATATGACAACTCCTTCATCCCAGGAAACATCATAATGAACCCTTTCTAACAATTCACTGTCCTTCTTAAAAGTCAAACTCTGAACAGAATATTATAAAAGTGGCCTATTCATGGATCTGTACAAAGAAATGATAACCTCCTTTGACATATATTCAGTATTTTTGCAGATACAATATGCAATCGTATTTGCTTTATCACTGGCAACAATACACTGCTGAAGACTTGAGAAACTAATTGACTAAAACACCAAGACCATTTTCTTCTATAACACTATTCAGCTGATTTCCATCAAAGTTATGATAGTAGTTTAAATTTCTAACCATATTCTTTTATATTCAAAATTAGAACAATGATTAGTAACTTTCTTAATCTATCTTTCTAAAGGATTGCTTCTATTAGCAGCTAAATACTCTTCATGTATACATTTCTATTGATATCAACAACCTGATTAAGAAATCCACAGAAAATACTACAACAGGTTTTGTTAACCTTTTCACCTGAAGGTCCAGTCCACTTAGTTAATTGGCACAATAGTAAAGACACATATGTAGAATTTGACTTGTTTATTTAGGGCGATTAAAATTTTTCCTGGCTTATGGCAGCCCATAACTGCTCATCGAATGGTCCACCAGTGATTTGTATTATTTACGTGTGTATGGGGTGTTGAGAATGAGTCGGGACGTCCTTGATTAACCAAAAGACCCTTGATGTCCCTTAATTTATAAACATTTAATACTCATAAAAAAAAAGCTCTTTTCAAATTTCCATATTCTAAAATGTAAGTGCATTATTTGACATTTCTCAGCATTCAAACTTGTTTACAAATTATATCTACAAGCTCTTACGAATGAGAGGTACAGTATTAGTATTATATTAATATTTACCGTATTATCGCTAATAACACTATTAATATCAGCTACTTTTAAAATAATACAGTCCAATAGGCTATCTAAATTTTGTCACAAACAATAAACCACAAAGACATTGGCTAGGGGAAAAAAATTATTTCTTAAATCATGATGAGTATTACTATTAATGAGTATTATTTATCAAATGTCAACTTGCTTCCCATTGAACTTGAACTCAGTTGGAGTTGAAGCAGTGCTGCGTTTGCAATTATAGTAATACCACTAAAGCACAACACTCAACAGTACTACTACGAGTACAAGTTCAGTAATTAGATTACTACTTTACAGTTTTGCACTATTATCATATTACTAGGTTTCAATAATTATATGAAACGCTAAATATGATCCTAAAACACAAACCTTTGCTTTAGCCATTACTGTTATTAAATGCTTTCTTTCTTCTTCAGTTAGATCTGGGACACAATTAGAAATATCTAACTGACGTGTATGACCTCCCTCCCCTTCACCAGCCATGACTAAACTGGTGATGATGGGGAATGGCTATTTTATTTACAAAATAATATATATAAGAAAAATAATTGTCGACTGAGAAATAGTTAGCAAGTAATCACGTCTGAAAAGATAATATAATCCCGTTACACTATATTAGGAATTATAATTATGTAAAGAGAAAACTTTACTAAAGAGCGATTAAGTCCAATTTGCACGCAAAAAACAGGAGAGAAACTCTGAGAACCATAACAAAAACCATTACTAATAATTTAATGTTACATAGCTCAGAAATGAAATATTTTTGCATAAAATGTACTTTAGTTTACTGAATTATTATACTGTTTGTTTTACTCCAAAGCCACGTTGGGTTATTTGTGCTCTGTCCATCGCGGCAAAATCACCGAAATTTAATGTTGTAAGTCAGTAAACTTATTGCTGATCCACGAGGAATGAATTATTATATACTCTCTTATATATACCTACGGGGTCCCTATCTATCGGCTTTTTATTTATTTTTTTCAAAACGACTTACGAGGCGATTTGCTTTCGGGTCTACAAATGTTAGCAAATATAACGGGGTTAACCCTGTTACACCGTTGTGAGAGCATTCACTTAGTATTTGAGAAGTTTGGGGCTCGAATCCGATCCACGAAAGAAAATGGAATTTCCAGGAAAATATTCTCATGGTGTGGTATTCAGGCATACCATGCGTTTTGTACCTTCTTATTTTAATAACTAATTTTTCGAAATGTTTTGTGGTGTTCCCGTTAAAACGATTTTCCCACAGAGCAGTCAGCTAGGCCCTCTAACTGGAGGTTCGGAAATCACCGGACTATAGAATATAATGACCTCTCCGCTCCAGCACCTTAACCAGAGCCCATAGTATATCTAGGTCAAACTGATGTTTCAAGCTATAACGTTTAATCTATATATGTGTGTGAGAGAGAGAGAATGAAGCCAAAAAAACAACAATTTACTCGACCTTTGTGTAATCATAGTTAGTTTACGGCCTTGCTCCAGACTACAACCAGGATCGTCTAGGATAAAGATTCGATACCAGTTGTTTCACAAGTTCACAAATGTTTATTTACACAAAAACATAATCACAATACAATAGAATTATAAATACAAAACAAGAGCAAGTCAGCTTTTGTTGAGGGTGTGAACTGATAAGTTGTCTGACAAAACCTTTAATGAATTATCCTATCAGTCCACTGTGTGTGTCCCCCTCTCTCCTTTATAAATTAAACTAAATATTTAAACTAAAAATAAAATTGGATACCCAAAGTTTTTGTTAAGTACTGTACTTGAAGTAAGGGAAAAAAGGAAGTTGGATGGTTTGTGAAATTTTTTGTACAATTGCTTAATTAGAAAAAAACTATTTTTTTGTACACAAAATATTTTTAATGTTTACTGAAAGTTTGCCGAATTTTGTTAAGATACACACCATATTAAAATTTACTGTATGGAATTTGTGATGTCTACTTTGTGGTTATGAGCTTGGTCACAATAACTGAGCCCATAGCAAAAGGACTCATTCGCTCCATCCATTCCTGCCTCATTATTATATCGCATTTTAAGAAAAATAAATAATTGCTCTCCCCAGTCTTTTGTTGCTGTAAATATTCATTGCATTGTCTATTGAGCCCTTACTTTCAGAGAAGTTTACAGTCGTTACTACCATTCAGGTTGGTGGATTAACAAATAAAATTGTTCATGGAAAGTGGGACTGGAACAAAGTTGTGTGTTGCACTTTGTTTCATTGCTGCTTTGTGTCACATCTTATGCTCATATTGGTGCAAAAAAGAAAAGAAAGAGAGGGTAAGATATTTGACGTTGTTCTAGGGAACTGTAAAAGTACTGGAGTGGTTTCAAGTCTACTAAAAGGTAGCAGGATGGTTTTAGGGCCTTCCTGTAAAAAGTGGGATGGCATCTTGTCCCAGTTAAAACATTGATTAAGTAAAAGTCAAAAGTTAAAGCTAAATGACATAAGTATCCCTGCTTTAGGAAACACTACAAAAAAAAGGTGTACTTATTATATATGATTACATCATGTGTTTTCCCACCATCTTTAGTGATTTAGAAATTTTCGAAATTTTGTATAGTTTCCTTTCATGAAGTTTTAGAATAAAACAGTTGTTAAAAAAACTGCTGATATGTCTCATTTCCAGTTGCCTTTATCTTGCTCTAATATCAGATAACACCCTTTTTTGCCTATAAGGATATTGGAGCATTCTTTTGCTGACTGGGTAGATGAATGTTGTGAGAGAGTGACTAGTCATGTGATGGTGCCATTGTAAGAGAAATAATACGAGTTATTTTGCAAGCTCAAAACTTTTATCCTTTCTCACTTTTACTTGGTGTTTAATGCCCTTATTTCGAAAGAGATCTAATTTGAAAGACAAAACTCTACAGTTCTAGCCATTGATCCATTAGAAATGATCATACACTTGCCTATGCAAGTGTGCTGTCAGAATTTAAAATTATATATACATATATATAACTTTCCTTTTTGCCAATTGTCAAATAGAACGGATTTTAGTTATATCTCTTAATAGTATAAATATA
>NW_013666718.1:250233-259975 GCF_000517525.1 Limulus polyphemus | reverse complement strand
CATTTGTCCAACTTCAAAATGTCGACCCTTGGCCTTCTTGTCATAAAAATGCTTCTGATTACCTTGAGCGGCATACAAACTCTGTTGAGCAAGTTGACAGGTTTTCTCCAGTCGGTTTCTGAGGTCTAACACATACTGGTATGTGTTCCTTACTTCTGACTCTTCTTCTCTCATCCATAGCTCTTTCAATATTTACATTGGACCTCAAACTGTTCTTCCATACAGTAACTCGAATGGTGATAATCCTGTACTTGCTTGTGAGACTTCTCGATAAGTGAATAACACTGCCTGTAAGTACCTGTCCCAGTCATGTGGTCTCTCTTGGCACATCTTCTTTAGCATACTCTTTAAAACTCAATTGACTCTTTCACAAAGTCAATTACATTTAGGATTGTACAGGGTGGTGAAGAGTTGTCGAGTACTGATGAGTCTGCACACTTCCTGTATCAGTTCTGAAGTAAACTGGGTCCCTCTATCACTCAGGATTTCTCTCGGAAAGCATACTCTGAAAAATATCTCCAAGAGGTCTTCTGCTACTCTCTCTCTGTCTCTATCGTTGGCAATGCCATTGCTTTTGGATAACGTGTTGCATATTCAACTACTTTTAGAACATACTGGTTGCCCTTGTCACACACAGGTGCTAGTAGCACGTCCACAACTACTCTGCTGAACGGCTCTTCTATGAGAGGCATCTCCCCAATAGCACTTTGACTACCTTCCTTCTAGGTATTGTTCTTTGGCAGATGTCACATGACCTGCAGAATCTACTCACATCTTCGATGACTCCCGGCCAATGGAAGTTACTGGTGATTCTGTCTGCCATTTTCTTTGTTCCTAGGTGTCCTACCACAATTGATTCATTAGCCAACTTCATTACTTCAGTCTGTTATTCTGTTGGTGCTATGATCTGTTTAACTTCTCCAGTATAACTGCCTTGATGGATTCGGTATAGAACTCCATTCTGGTCCTCTATTCTATAAGTATCTTTCCAATTTGTTTTGTGCTCGACTTTCTTCCAGGCATTGCCCCAATGTTTCTGCAGTGAAAGGTCTTTCTTCTGTGCTTCATTCAGTTCGGGATATCGCCTTCTTGCATCTGCCTAGTTCCTCAAAGTTTCTACTACCTGGTATGTTTCCTATCACCAAGTCGTGTATTGGTTCCTTGATACACATGGTCTCAAGGTCTTCTACATAATATAGAGTATCCACCTATATTTTGGCTATAGGAAATTTTCTCACTGTCCCATCAATTAGCACACACAGACATACCTTGCCTGTCATCTGATCATCGGATACTAGATTGGTTCTCACTGCTGCACTACTGCACCCAGTGTCTTGTAGAACCTTCACTTTCTTGTCCCCAACATAACATTCACATATTGGCATATTATTATTTGTTGGCACTTCTTGATATTTGTCACATGCTCCCATCACTATTGGCACTGTTGGTCCATTTAATAATTTGAGCCAGCCATTAGTTGTGCACCGATCAATCATGATTTCTTGTATTGAAGTTGACAAGTAGACTTGATTCTCTTTCTTCTGGCAGCAGCATCCATAGTGCCAGTCACTCTTTTCATGTTTCTTACCAGCAGTGTCTTTGTAAATGGCCCCAGCTGCTTTATGCTGAGGTTTCTGCTGTTGTTTGCTGGTAATGGACTTGCACTCTTTTGTAATGTGTCCCATTGTATAACAAACATAACATCTTTTTTTCCCTTTTGTCTATTAACCTCCTGTCCCCTTTGGTAAACTCCTGCTTCTGGTCAGCCATTACTGGTTTCAAATTTAACTGGACATTATTGGACTTGCCAGTTATACTACCCCCATGGGCTTCCATATACTGTTCTGCCAGCTTGATCATTTTGTCTACATCTTTTTGGTGCTCACTCCTTTAGGAACAGTGACATACCAGTTGAACACATGGTCATGAACTGTTCAAATACTAATAGGTCTGCCAGTCCCTCAAAACTATTTTCACACATGGCCATATCAGTCCATCTGGTGAAATATTGTCGAAGACATGCCACAAACTGAAATATAGTTTCTCCAGTGTCTGGTTCAGCTCCTCTGAATTTCCGACGAAAATCATCTTCAGTACGTTCATCTTGTTTAAGTAAAGCTACTTTTAATTTATCATAATCCATGGCATCTTTTGATGTCGTGCCTGAATATACTTGTAGGTTTTTTCCTGTGAGAAGTGGGCTGAGACAGACTGCCAAGTCGCCTTTGTCCCAGTTCTGACTTTGGGCAAATATTTCATATCTCTCCAGGAAAGCATCCATGTCATCTTTATGGTCATCAAATTTGGGCAACTTGGGTCGGCTAGCCCTGACTCCATTGTCATTCTTGGGTCCTTCTTCTTTCAGTTGGGTGAGTTTTGCTATCTCAATTTGTGCCCTTATACTCTCTATGTCTAGTCTCTCCATGCTCTCTTTTTTCTCCTTTCTCAATTTGTGTTCTCATTCCATTTCTAGTTTCTCCTTTCTCTCATTTTCTTCTTTCAGTCTTTCTTTTTCTTCTTTCTCAATTTGTCTCTTCTGTTGCCGTCCTTCTCTTTCCAGTTCTTGTTGTTGTTTAATAAACTCTCACAGTTCATTGTCTTTTAACCAAACTTGGGATCCTCTTTGTACCCACTTATCAAAATCTGTTCACGTGGTTATATAGGTTAATTTTAATCTCTACACTATTTTGATTACCACTACAGTGTATGTGTATATATAGGCCTACTTATCTCCGCTGTCGTTCACGTTTTCTTCTATCGCCGTTTACCACTGTATAATCCTGGCTGGCTCGCCAATTGTCAGAATTCAAAATGATATATATATTGTTGCGTCAGTGAGATCACGTGACTAGTATCACGCCACCCGTTTTCTAGAACTATCCCGTTCCTTCGGGACTGCTCTAGCATTTGTTAGATTGGGGGTGGGCTGGTATATATAAGATGGTCACGGCTTGACGTGACAATGTGTGTGTAGGTAATGAGTAATTGAACTGCAGTCAGAGAGAGACGTATTGTTGAAGTCGAGCTCATGAGACGTGAATTATAGTTTGTTATAGCGCGCCTGTTGAAGTTGAGTGTATCGTAAAGTTGTATTCGGAAAGAATAAACCAGTTTTATTTAAGAAAGGACTTGTGTCGCTTAAGTTTCGTCTGAACGAATTTACAGAAAATCAATTAACAAACGGAGACGTAACAATATATATAAATTCAACAATGAAAAAACAGCATGCACTTCACTCGTTTTCAAAATAATATATATATTCAGAACAAGTTAACTTAATCTAAATTAAACAGTCTTTTATATCATGACATATGCACACTGTTTTCATTTGTTGCATCATAAAAATAAGGTTTCACTTTCCATCAAAGATGTCCAGTATGTTTATTTTTCACCAAATTTGAAACATACTCGAGTTTTCAAATTCAGATTTCTCCATACATTTATTGTCAAATCCTCCTGTTTATTAAGCAGACTTTTCTGTTATTTACATGAAAATCCGTTTATTTGAGAATACAACAAAACAAACCAAAATAGGTTTGCAAGAATATTTATGCTACCATTACTCAAACAAATCAAACGTGATCTGAAATGACCAATGTCAATTCCAAAGTAAAAGTTAAATACTATACTTACACATTTCGCTATCTTGAAGCACAATGTCTAAAACTATACACAATTGAAAGTTAGTCTAAAAGTTATCAACAGATTTAACAGTTAAAAGAAAAAAAAAGTTTAAATTTGAAAGCTGTATATATCTTTCTTACAGGGGCAAACCTGTTTTTTTATACAAAAATGAATACACAACCAAAGCCAAGTTTGAACATGAAACACATCTCATAAATGATCTTTGCTACTGTTCTAAAGCGCTGCTGCTCCTGACCCTTATCCGATTTGCTGACCGAAAATGTAGCTTTTTACTTCTGGACATCATGCACTATCTTACCTGAAAAAAAGTTGGCTAATTGCCAGTTAAAGAAGCCACATCTTATATGTTTTCAGAACAGAGAATGTTAAAGTATTACTTAAATAATTTTGAAAAAGATTGTATATTGATTAAGAGGGTAGTAGACACATAGTACCGTTTTGTAATGCAATTTCAAATCTATGCAGGTTTTTTGTAACAAATGACCAAGAAAGCCTTTAAGTTAATTCATTCTACTGTTGCGTCATCGAGGTCACGTGACTGGTGTGGCGCCACCTATTTTCTAGAACTATCCTGTACCTTGGCTAATGCTCTAGTATTTACTAGATATAGGGTAGTCTGGTATATAAGAGAGGGTGACAACGTGACGGAATAATGTGTGTGTAAGTAATGAGTAATTGAACTGCAGTCAGAGAGAGACGTATTTTTGAAGTTAACGTTCGTTCGTTATAGTGTTTGTTTTAGCGCGAATATTGAAATTAAGTGTATCGTAAAGTTATATTCGGAAAGAATAAACCAGTTTTATTAAGTAAGGACTTGTGTCGCTAAAGTTTCATTGGAACGAAGTTACGGAAAATCAATTTAACAAACGGAGACGTAACACTACTATGCATTTCTATCATTTTTTATTATATTATTTATTCTGAATTTATTATTTATCATTCTATATGTGCAGGTTTCATATGATTGAGAAAACTGTTAACTTTATATTGTTCTAGCTGTCTTTGCTCCTTTGCTATTCTCTAGGAGATCATTCTCGTTCTGCCTCTACAACATCTAAAGGCAAACCATTCCAAAGGACAACCACCATGTTAGAAAAATGAAACTGTCTTAGCTGAAGACGACTCCTACCTTACCCATTCTCGTTTCCTCATTTTATATTGGCCCATTTATTAAAGGAATTTGGCACTACTCCATAATCGATATCTTGAGCAAATCTTCTGTTATTCAGCGGACCTAACCTCTGTAGCTCTAAAGTTAATTTAGATTCACCAAACCAAACCATACCGTTAGCAACAGCACACTGCTTAGATAGCTTGAGAAACTGATCAATCAAAATACCAAGATGTTTTTCTTAAAAACAGGTTGTTTAGTAAATCGAGTAAATAAGCTGAATGAAATCCTAGGGTTTGAAAAGTAGCAGGGATAAATGTCTGTCGAAAGCGCTAAGATTTTGTATTTCTTTAAATGTGATTTACCATACGTGTATATTTAGTGCATTAATACTTTGCGTAATAAGAAGTATACATTGTACAATTTTATTACTACTCTTGTTTTTTGTAGTACCATTTTATAAAAATCATTTGGAATTATGTGAAAATTTAACTAAACAGAGCGGACTATCGATTATATATTTATGATGCAAACAATATTTCTTAGATAATATGACTTTCTTTTTTCAATTTCATCTTATTACGCCACCTGTTGATACTGGATCTATATGGCCTTGTTTTTTGGAAGTTTTTGCTATGGCAAATTTTGTTGACATGTTTCACAAAGGAAAAGTGAGTTAAAAGGCTTTGTTTTTAGATTAACTAATTCTAATTTTGGCATTTATATCTGTTATGTTTAAAAACTAAGAGTTTGTTGGATGACTTGTATTGAAGTAGGAGGTGTATGACTATGAACTGAATATGACGAAAGGGTAGTGTGAACTTCCACATAAGTTTGAAACATTCAAACAATTTGCTGATTAACTTTAGTGATTTGAGAAATTGAGCAAAGCGATTAAACTATGATAGGGTTTCGTGCTTAAATAATCTGCTAAATGTGGGGAAGCATTTATTTATTTTTTAATAGTTAAATTCACATTTAAGGTTTGTGTTATGTTGCACTCTTGTTGGTGTAAAACGTGGATGTGAGGAATTTTATTTTCATCATAAACACAAGTGTGTAGCATGTTGATCATCTCAATGTTTTCTTGTTTCAATTTTCTTGCCCACTGTCAAACTCAAAGTAAAAGTAACTAGTAAGAGGCCCATGTATTAATATTGTGTTTGCTCAGTACTGTTGCTGTGTTAGACTTGGAGATAGTGCCCATAAAAATTGTGTATTAAAATAATAGATGCTTAGAGTGTATAGAATTTCTAAATCATTTTGGAATTCAAATGAATCAAAGTCTTAAACTTAATGTGATGTGTCAGTTTCTCTATAAGTATGTTCAGTTTGTTTCATTATTCTTTATTACTACATGGGATTAGGCTATTTTACATTGGAAACTTTGTTTAGGAAATGCACCATGATTATAATTTGTGGGACATCAAGAAGACTGTAGCCTGTTAAGAATGGCTTGACTCTCAAACCCCCTTAACAAATAGAAAAATCAATCAATAAATCCAGCCCTGAACCCACAAATAATTATTATTATGTATTATTTATTTTCTAACTCATGTGAAGTTGCTGCATCTTGTTTGTTTGTTGTTATGTGTAAAGCTATATAATGGACTATCTGTGCTACATATCTATATAGCAATTTGTTTCATAGAATTTGAAGGTATGTCTGACCTTTCCAAGTCTTGAAATTATGATGCCTTGTTCTAGTGCCCTTAGAATCCAATACAATAATATCTAAGGCATCAGCCTATAAATTTCATCAGTAATTTTTGAATACATAAGTTATATCATCCCTGACCCTTTTCTTAAAAAAAAGAATGAATTTCGAGATCTCAAACTATCCCTATGTGACAACCCATTCATCCTTCAAAGCAATCTAGTAGCCCACCTGTGAACTTTCCTCAACAGCTTTGTGTCATTCCCAAGATAAAGAAACCAGAACTATACACATTACTCTATATATAAACACATCATAATTTTTTGGGACAACATGGGACCTATTCATCCATCTCGGCTGTTCCATACTCTAAACTTAATTTTAAAAAAATCTTAAAGCCAGCCCTTATCATTCATATACTTATCAAGCTTTTTCTTAAACTTACTGTCTCTACAACATCTGAAGGCAACCCATTCCAAAAGCCAACCACCCTTTTAAAAAAATGAAACTTTCTAAGCTGAAGATGACTCCTACCTTACCAAAATATATATTTGTGTCCCCTAGTCCTACTATTCTCACTGTTAAATATAAAAAAAAAAAAGATGATGCATCAACACTATCAATTCCCTTTACAGTCTTAATCAACTCAGTCAGATCCCCCCTAACTCTTCTTTTTTCCAGAGAAAACAATTTGAGATATTTCAGCTTCTCCTTGTATGACAACCTCTCCATCCCAGGCACCATTCTAGTAACCCTTCTCTGAACTCTTTCCAACAATTCAATGTCTTTCCTAAGGTAAGGAGCCAAAGACTGAATACAATATTTCAAATGTTGCTTAACCAGTGACCTGTACAATGAAATTATAACCTCTTTAGACTTGTGTTCAATATTTCTATAGATATAACCTAAAATCCTATTTGCCCTACCACTAGCAACAGCACATTGCTTGGATGTCTTTAGAGACTGATCGACTATTATACCAAGATCCCTTTCCTTCTTAACACTGTTAAGGTTATTCCCATTCAAATTATTATAATCCACATATCATTATCTTACATTTATTATAATTAAAACCTATCTGCCATTTATTAGTCCAACTCACTAAATGATCTAAATCCTTTTGTAAATCAATAGCATCCTCTTCACAGCTAGCAACATCCAAGACCTTAATATCAAGAGCAAAGGTCCTAAGACTGAGCCCTGTGGTACCCCACTTGTGACATTGATCCACTTTGACTGAACTCCATTTGTAACAACCCTCTGCGTTCTTCCATCCAGCCACTCTTCTATCCAATTTAGTAACTTATCCCCCACATCTATAGAGCTAATTTTTTTCACAAGCCATTTATATGGCACCTTGTCAAAGGTTTTCTAAAAATCCAGATACACCCAATCTCCACCCTTACTCTCATCTACATAAGCAGTAACCTTTCCAAAGAATGTCATTAGATTTGTAAGGCAAGATTTTCCCTTAGTGAAACCATGTTGACTATCCAATAAAATTCTAAGCTTTGTTAAATGACTTTGCAAAGCATCTTTTAACAAACTTTCCAAAACTTTTCCCACAACTGATGTAAGACTAATGGGCCTATAATTACTGGGACACCTGATGCACACCTGATGAAACAACTACCATGCAGGCTTCCCTGGAGCATTAAGGATGTAGCCAGTACTGAAGTACAGTAGATAACAAAAGGTGGGATCGTACAACCTTCAAAGAGTGCTTGATCTTCTTCAAAAGTGATTTGATTGTCGGGAAAATATACCCAGATTCAGTATTTAGTTTAGATGGGAGAACATGGTAATTCATGTTGACATTTTTTCATTACCACAAACAAATTAATGTCTGGTTGTATTGGAAGGGGGTCCATTGGTTTCAAATGTTAGATCTGGCATCCAGTTATAGGTAAGTGGAGCTGAATGATGAGAGCAGACCTAAGGTTGCTTTCAGCATGTGAAATGGCTTATACAAGTTTTGCAGCATGCAATTCAGCTTGTGTAATGTGCCTCCCACATTTGAGAATCTAACAGAGCTTAAATGGAAAGGGCTGCAATGGGAGAAATGTTTAATTGATGTTTACAATATCTCAGTTTTTGGTCACACATTTGAGTCTGCAGCTGAGAACCTTCAAATGGTGTTCCAGTGGATAAGAAAGGGCAAGATTGAAATAGAAGCTAGGAAAATGTGCATAAATATATATACATAATTGGAATTTCTCGCCCATATATATATTTTGTGAGTAGAATTCTGCTAAATTAGCAGGGATGCAAGATTGGCTTTAACCTGTGACCAAGAAAGAAGTCTGCTGTTTCCTCATTTTGTGTCATATTATCGATGGTCCGTGACCAACTTCTCCAACATTACCTCACCATTAGTGGTTCTCATTAAAGCAGAGATGTTCTTTAGATATGTGGTAAGGAATATGAGCAAACATATCAGTGGCTTGTGGCATGCGAAAAAATGTTTGCATATAGAGGGCAGCATTGAACACGAATATGTGTGTGGAGGTAAATACCTATCAGAAATATATTTTCAGTGAAGGAAAATTATAACTTTTTTATTACTACAGTTGATTAATTGAAATTGTGATTAAGTTTGGGAGGGGGGCTTGTGATTCAGAGCTCTCAGGTTTAATTTCCATTGCCACCAAACCTGTTTGCCCTGCTTTTGTTATGGTAAAGCTACTAAAACTATCTGCCATAAATGGATTTTGAACTTCTGACCAGAGGGAAGGCAACTTTTTCCTTTCGGTTTCTTTTTCAGTTGTTGACAAGAGGGAAGATAACTGGCTAGCATCACCTGCTGCCAACTTTTTTCCACTTCCACGTACGGTAGTTTAAGGAACACTGTACAGATCAATTAGTATGGTTGTTGATTAATTGATTGGCACATACTACTTATGGCCCAGCTCTATAGAGATTGTCTCATTCACTTAAGGAAAAATAGTATGGTTGTTGATTAATCGATTGGCACATACTACTTATGGCCCAGCTCTATAGAGATTGTCTCATCCACTTAGGAAAATAGTATGGTTGTTGATTAATCGATTGGCACATACTACTTATGGCCCAGCTCTATAGAGATTGTCTCATTCACTTAAGGAAAAAAAGTATATATATATCAAGCATTCCCTCAAATTTACTGCACTTATCCCATCTGAAGGCACCCTATTTCAAAGGCCAAACACCTGTTAGGATATTAAAAAGGTTTATGCTGAAGAAATTTTCCAGTCTGCATAAATGTAAATGAACCACTTCTCACAAAAATCATTGTCCTTTTGAAGGTAAGATGCCTAGGATTATACAGTTCTGCAAATGAGGTTTAAACA
>NW_013666718.1:247763-249551 GCF_000517525.1 Limulus polyphemus | reverse complement strand
TAAAGGTGGAGTAGTGGTACTATGTATTTGTATGTATACTCAGTTGTGTACATTATATTACATATGAATATTAAACACTGGTAAAGGTGGAGTAGTGGTACTATGTATTTGTATGTATACTCAGTTGTGTACATTATATTACATATTAATATTAAACACTGGTAAAGGTGGAGTAGTGGTACTATGTATTTGTATGTATACCCAGTTGTGTACATTATATTACATATTAATATTAAACACTGGTAAAGGTGGAGTAGTGGTACTATGTATTTGTATGTATACTCAGTTGTGTACATTGTAGTCAGTTTCTTCTATTGGCTTCTTTGCTAAGTTTCTAAGAATAGTTTGGTTACATTTAAAACTACTTTTTTAGACTTTCAGGCCCAGGAAGAAGTTTGAGCCTGGGACCTTAAAGTTTTCTCTCCACAAGCGTGCACAAGCATCACTGAACTCGGGAATAGACTTGAAACATGTAGTCAGACTTCCTCCTAGAGAACACTTGAATGATTGGGTGGCAGTCCATGGTAAGAACAGTGGTATTAGATTAAAGGTAAATTAGTTAATGAAAATTTACATTTCAATTTATGTAACATGGTACAGTAGAGAGAGAGAGAGAGTGATGGGAATTAATTATAGCGTGAGAAGAGGGATTAAACTGTTGTTCCACATCAGTTGTACCCCATTCAGAGATAAATTATTTCACAAAAGCTTTCGATAAACTGCATTAAATGTATAGAATTTTATACTTTTTTCTCATGCAGTATCTCAAGTCTAAAACATTTTAGGGGGAAGAAAAAAGAATGATTATATAATTGTAAAAAAAAGATACACTAGCAGGAATTTATTTGATGTGTTTGTTGTTATGTATATATTAAAAATAGTTAATCAGGGATTATCTTTTGTTTCTAGTGGTTGATTTCTTCAATCGTATCAACTTAATCTATGGGTCTGTCACAGATTTTTGCCGGGAAGATACTTGTCCTACAATGTCAGGAGGACCAAAGTAAGAACAAAGTATACACTGCGATGCCACAAACATTATATATATATAAATATATTCATGGGATCTGAATGAGTTAATACATATGAAACAGTTTTCTGATATGAAAGTAATAGCATACATGTTGTCAGTTTACATGCAGGGAATGTAGCATTAAGGAAAAAAGTTAATGTGCATATAATTAGACCAAACTACGAGTTTTATTTTCTCATGTAACATAGTCATTAGACCAAACTACGAGTTTTATTTTGTCATGTAACATAGTCATTAGACCAAACTATGAGTTTTATTTTGTCATGTAACATAGTCCTTAGACCAAACTATGAGTTTTAATTTGTTGTGTAACATAGTCATTAGACCAACCTATGAGTTTGTTACGTAACACTCTTTTATACAATGTTTAACAAAATAATAAAATATTTTATCAACTATAATGTTTATCTTTTACTGAACAACTTATGCAACGTCATTAGACCAAACTATGAGTTTTATTTTGTCATATGTTACATGACAAAATAAATTAGACCAAACTACGAGTGACTATGTTACATGACAAAATAAACTCGTAGTTTGGTCTAATGACTATGTTACGTGACAAAATAAAACTTGTAGTTTGGTCTAACGACTATGTTACATGACAAAATAAAACTCATAGTTTGGTCTAAGGACTATGTTACATGACAAAGCATAGACTCATAGTTTGGTCTAAAGGACAATGTTACAGGACAAAGCATAGACTCATAGTTTGGTCTAAAGGACTATGTTACAGGACAAAGCATAGACTCATA
>NW_013666718.1:244411-246894 GCF_000517525.1 Limulus polyphemus | reverse complement strand
GACTATGTTACATGACAAAATAAAACTCATAGTTTGGTCTAAGGACTATGTTACATGACAAATAAAACTCATAGTTTGGTCTAACGATTTGTTACATGACAAAATAAAACTCGTAGTTTGGTCTAAACTATGTTACATGACAAAGCATAGACTCATAGTTTGGTCTAAAGGACAATGTTACAGGACAAAATAAAACTCATAGTTTGGTCTAAACTATGTTACATGACAAAGCATAGACTCATAGTTTGGTCTAGAGGACTATGTTACAGGACAAAGTATAGACTCATAGTTTGGTCTAAAGGACAATGTTACAGGACAAAGCACACACTCATGGTTTGGTATAAATGACTGTCTTACAAGACAGCAAAAGCTCATGGATGGTGGAACTTGGCCCATAAATTTAATATAAAGTATCAAGTCGTTAGTGTATTGCAAGGTGTGATGATGATGATAAAGCATTTCTAATGATCAACATTATGCTATAGTATTGAAGATGAACAAAATCATTAAAGGTAATATACAATGGTGTGTTAATTTTCTTTCATATTATTTTGTGGTCATTAAATATTTTTGTATGGTGGTGCAATTTTAATTTGATATATATACTTGTGTATTATTTTAAGGGTCCCAAGTATATTCGGGGATTATTATTGCTTTTGGTATTCTGTTTTATATTTTGGAACTAGTGCATAGCCTGTCAAAAATGAGAGGGCAAGTATTACCACCCCACCCCATAGAATACCCTAATCTCACATTTCATAGCTGAGATAAATAGATTTTGCAAAATCAAGCTTGACCAAAAAAGAGGCAGGAAAGTGCAGTCGAGGCAGTCAAACATTGGTAAATTTCTTTGTGAACCAATCAAAATTAAGACCACTCATAAAATGAATTTGTGGTGTACTCATAGAATGATTATTGTTAGAAATCAGTTAGATTAACAACTTTTAATATATAGAAAAGCCAGTCCACTATGGTAACACTACATTCCAACAATGGCTTTTATGCATGTTGCTTAGCAACAAAAGTATAACCTAATATTGTTGTTAGTCCATGTACCGAAAGTATAAAATGAAATGTATAGACAACAAAAACTGAAAAATATTTGTTGGTTTTTTTTAATTTAGTGTTTCCGTTGATTAAAAAGGTTTGTTTTGTATTAAAAACTTTGATGATATGACAGAAATTAGCTTAATTCAGAAACAATTTAAATTGAAAATTAAATCGATATTTTTACTTTCGTGATGAATTTTATGCACTTTAATTTAGGCTTATTATACCAACACTCACTACACTTATAAGGTTTCACGGCACCTCCCCCCTCACGGCCTTCTTGCATCCCTGTCACTAAAATCATTCAGAAACAATTTAAATTGAAAATTAAATCGATATTTTTACTTTCATGATGAATTTTATACACTTTAATTTAGGCTTATTATACCAACACTCACTACACTTATAAGGTTTCACGGCACCTTCCCCCTCACGGCCTTCTTGCATCCCTGTCACTAAAATCATAATGGGTAGACAGTAATCAAACTATTCTATCTGAATAAATGCATTTTGGCTTTTATGACTGCCTCCTATTTCGAGAAATCAAGCATAACGTGACATACACTGGCTTTTATATAGGTTAGATGTGGTCCTTAAATAGATTTATTTACTTGTTTATAACTACCTTTACGTCTTTAAAAATCTTATGAGCAGTCTTGCACAAATACTTTTCCTCTTAAATTCATCAAGTCTCAATGATTTTGTAAATTTTTTCAGGTAGAGGTTATTTTTCTTGAAGCTTAACTTCCTAAGCATAAATTAACTTAACAACGTTTTTCTTGCTCCAGACTGAAAGGCATATATAGATTTCTAGTTGTGATAAGTTTGTTAGTTAATGGGATTTTATTTTTATTGAGCTGTAGTTGAGCAACCTCTATGAAAGTGTGTTCAAGACCATTTATAACTGTTGTAATTTGAAACGTAGCACTTAGTTCTCAATGTGCCTGTTAAGCTTTGTTTGTGACTTTCTTTACATGTAACACTGACTTAAAAAGGCCTGATGTTAGTTGCTGCACTGCAGTTCTCAGTTAGTAACAACACAGACCTGCAAATTTAAACTTCATAAAAGTTGTTTTGGTTTAGGTCTGATATTAGTTGCTGCACTGCAGTTCTCAGTTAGTGACAACACAGACCTGCAAATTTAAACTTCATAAAAGTTGTTTTGGTTTAGGTCTGATATTAGTTGCTGTACTGCAGTTCTCAGTTAGTGACAACACAGGCCTGTGAATTTAAACTTCATAAAAGTTGTTTTTGTTTTAATAACGGATTTCCCATAATTCAGCTACGCAGATTTTGAAAATAATATTAATTTTTATCTATCACGTAAGGATTTTTTACAAACTGGGAAGAAAAAACAACTCTTACGTAGATCTAATTATTATTTCATTTACCATAATGAACATTTTTTATTATTACGTTTGTTAACAAAAATA
>NW_013666718.1:243100-244066 GCF_000517525.1 Limulus polyphemus | reverse complement strand
TAATCCAGATTTTTTTTTTGTGAAATCTACATCTTTTAGCCTCAAAACTACATGTTGTGGTCTTTCTTTTATTTATTGTATTATGAAAAATCTGTACGTGATGGAGAAAAATGGATATCATTTTCAGATTCAGCATACAGGAATTGCTGTAGAAGATGTAAACATTTCAAGACGATAAAACCATCACAAGCTTGTGTAATTTATAATTGTAAGCTTGTACGTTTCCTTTAAGAAGTATAGAGCTTAGCAGTAAATGATTTGTTAGGTAGTTTAGAGAAGTTAGATCTTATTTATAAACTGCCTTGAGACACTATTTATTCCATCCTGTTATTTGTATCCTGCCAGTATTACAGAGATAAATTCAGCAATATTGCCAATTTGCTTTTTCATGCTGATTTGGCAAGAGTTTCTTATTAAGATATTAATGTACCTGTAAAGGAACTCTTGATGTGGCTATTAAAAAAAGTACGTTACACATACAGTACTTATGTATAATATTCCAAAGGTGGAGCGGAAAAAAATAGTGTCTTGTATGAAGCTTAAACATGATATATAAGAATAAGCACTGTTTCTCTAATTTTAGATTAACTACAATGTTACCAAAGGCTGTGTAAATAGTAACTATAGCATATACGATACTAAAAACACCAAAAAGTCACATAGCTCATTAATGCTTGATCTGCTGAAAGCATTACTGTTTTTTTTTTAATTTGATATAGAAGAAGTATGTAACTGTAGTAATGTCTGTAATAAACCATTTAAAAAATCTGTAACTGTTACTATACCTTGTGTCTAGCCATGGCTCTAGGAAAACCATAACTGTGACTTTGCCTGCAGTTTGTGACTGTAACTGTAGTAAAGACCTAGAAATAAGAATTTCAATATTTGCCTGCTAACTAAAACTCATGATTTCTTTATCTTAATTTTGGTTCAGATAACTTTTGTTAGTTAGGTTCATTTTGTGCA
>NW_013666718.1:237433-242341 GCF_000517525.1 Limulus polyphemus | reverse complement strand
GTATGTAACTGTTAGACACAAGGTATAGTAACAGTTACAGATTTTTTAAATGGTTTATTACAGACATTACTAGTTATGGTTTTCCTAGAGCCATGGCGTGACTTTGCCTGCAGTTTGTGACTGTAACTGTAGTAAAGACCTAGAAATAAGAATTTCAATATTTGCCTGCTAACTAAAACTCATGATTTCTTTATCTTAATTTTGGTTCAGATAACTTTTGTTAGTTAGGTTCATTTTGTGCACACAAGTTTTCTTTCTGTGAAGAGTCACTTTCATTAAAAAAATATCTACGTTAAGTTATTGAAAATAAATTAACTCTTTCCAATTGTAATATTTAAAGTACTGATTAAAAAGCACCTGTATGTTAGAAGTGGTGAATTGATTGTGTTTGTTTTAGGTTCGAATACTTGTGGGCTGACAGGAGTAAGTACAAGAAACCAACTCCTCTGCCAGCACCACAGTACATTGCGTTACTAATGGACTGGGTGGAGGAACAGATAAATAATGAGGAGATATTCCCTGTTACATTTGGTAAGCTGTAGTATCCATGTGGTATAATAAATATAGTTTTGAATCTGTGCTTCAGTAGTTTATGGATGTAGAACTTGACTTCAATGGTTTTATTACATTTTAAACTTCTTTTTATCCGTATCAGCTTCAAGAGTTTAGTAAAGTAATATTAACTTTTGGCACAGGTTCAGAAATAAAAATTCCAAAACGAATACTCACATATTCTCACTGAATAGCTATCTTCCTCATCTGTTTTAAGTGCTTTAACAAAGAAATTTGCAAGCCACTAGTCTTATGAAATCTCTCACCTAATTGCATGTGAAATCATGTGAATTTGCACTACTGTATGATGATGATGATGTCATCATGCAGCAGAACCCTCCATCAATAGGAGTCCAACACACCTCCATGTGCAGTGACTCCCCCCTATGTTATGTCTTTGTGAATCCTCATACGTTTCCTTGGTAATCAGACGTATTTAAATTTATTGTCTGTGTTCAATTTAATATAATCTGCATTGTTAACAAAAATTTGATTTTTGATTTCTTTGGCTGTTGTTTGAAAAGCTTTAATATTTTATCATGACTTTTTGAATGATGGTGATTTATAAATAGTCCTGAATGTGGGATGTTGTTCACACTTAGGCCTTATTTCTTCTGTGGCTTTTAGAGGCCAATTAACTGTCAGGATCATAGCAGCCATTTTTCATTGTGTTGTGAATTACGTCATGCTTAATGGGCCTCTAACTTGCATCTCTTCAGCCAAATCTCCTCCTTATTCAGGAATGATCTATTAGACTACGTCATTCACTTACTTTGCTTTATGTAGTACTGTACCATTCGTTAAATGACCTTAACCTTTCCATCTCTTACTGGATTCTGTTCTCTTCTATTTTACCTGTGTTCTTTATTATATTTCATTCTCTTACTTTATGACCCACGTTTATTGACTTAAGTGTTTCGTTAAGAAAACATAATGCTTATTGCAGTTAGAAAAAATATCCAAATGATTACAGACATTTTTCAAAGGTACAGAAACGTAGAGGGTTAGAATGTTTTACTGAAAAATCTTTTCCATAAATACTCACTTGTAGAGTCACGTCAGTTTGTTTCCTTCATTTCTTGATGTGTAAAGACTCCAGCTGTCACTTCAGTTTTGTGTAATTTGTACTCGTGAAGGGATATCGAACACACATTAACGGATGACTGGATAACATTTGTTCACACTTTTACCATCTTTATGTCCAACTGTAAGGATGACTGGATAACATTTGTTCACACTTTCCCCATCTTTATGTCCAACTGTAAGGATGACTGGATAACATTTATTCAAACTTTTCCCATCTTTATGTCCAACTGTAAGGATGACTGGATAACATTTGTTCACACTTTTACCATCTTTATGTCCAACTGTAAGGATGACTGGATAACATTTGTTCACACTTTCCCCAAGTTTATGTCCAACTGTAAGGATGACTGGATAACATTTGTTCACACTTTTACCATCTTTATGTCCAACTGTAAGGATGACTGGATAACATTTGTTCACACTTTTACCATCTTTATGTCCAACTGTACAGCAGATGAAATCATATTGAACCTGTGCTTTTGTTTCTAATTTAGTGATTGATCATATTAGGGATTTTTATTTATATAAAGTATATCTTGCATCATGTATTGGGAACTACCAAGAATATGATGTTAATAAAAACACAACTGTTGGATCAAATGGAACAGCTAAACCCTACTTGTTGCAAAAATGAATACCCTCACATATGATTACAATGCTGAACTAATGTAAACTCATACAAGCAATGGAACAAGGTGACCAACCATTTACAGAATTTTTTCTGGGCTCCATTGAAAAATGTAGTTTTTTAAGAATGTGCTTATGCTTTACACATGTTAAAAATTTCCATGATGTTTAAACTTAATTATATATAAATGAAAATGGTAGAAAAATTCCAGGTTTCTAAATCATTTTCTTGTTGAGTGGGTTGGTTGGAAAAATTCTGGGCAAATCCAAACATTTCCAGGCAGTTGTCTACCATGATAATGGTAAATCACGTGATAAGTTGCCCGGGTAAATACCCAAATTTCAGAGGTAAATAATGAAATGACCGACAAAATAAGATATTTCTACATGCCATAGTTTTTAAGAGTAAAAAGTTAATCTGTTTCCGTAAGTGCTTCATAATGAGAACGTAGTTTTAACTTCATAGGTGGATTGAAGATGATAATTTTTCTGTAGTTCAGAATGTCAGAGTCATTTCTAGTTTTTGATGTGATGCAAGTTATCCATTAAACAGTATCATTTTGAAACCTCTTTGTGTTATTAATAGCTCAAGCTTTCATAACTATTTTTTTAACAACCAATTTGCGAGAAAAGACAATAATACATGGTAAGGATAATGTAATACATGATAAGGGTATTATAATACATGATAATGGTATTGTAATACATGATAAGGGTATTATAATACATGATAATGGTATTATAATACATGATAATGGTATTATAATACATGATAAGGATAATGTAATACATGGTAAGGGTATTGTAATACATGGTAAGGGTATTGTAATACACGATAAGGGTATTGTAATACACGATAAGGGTATTATAATACACGATAATGGTATTGTAATACATGATAATGGTACTGTAATACATGATAAGGATAATGTAATACATGGTAAGGGTATTGTAATACATGATAATGGTATTGTAATACATGATAAGGGTATTGTAATACATGATAATATTTAATACATGATAAGGGTATTATAATACATGATAAGGGTATTGTAATACATGATAAGGGTAATGTAATACATGATAAGGGTATTGTAATACATGATAAGGGTATTGTAATACATGATAAGGGTATTGTAATACATGGTAAGGGTATTGTAATACATGATAAGGGTATTATAATACATGATAAGGATAATGTAATACATGATAAGGATAATGTAATACATGATAAGGGTATTGTAATACATGATAATTCCTGTGTATAAATGAAGTTTTAGATTGAGCTGTTGCCCAGTTACAGTTGTTGTGTTACAGCACTGTTAACATTGCTTGTACATATACAAAAAATTCCAAAAATGTGATTTTGGTCATTGGTATTTATATCTGAATATGCATTTATTTTGTCCCTAAGTGTATTAAAGGCTTAAATAATGTTATATGGGAACACAAGGGCCTCAACAAATATATTCCATGCTACTAGCTCCCTGGGTGTCACATCAACTAGAGAGATTGATATGACTAATATAGTTGATACTTCCAACATTGAATAAACAGGTAATGTTTCTCATATATATATATATATATAGGCTAGGCATTCAAAACATAGAATTTTTTTATCGTGATGTGGCTGATAAGTCATATAAACATTCAGTTGATCGGATGCTGATTAGAAACAGACTACCCAAATGAGTACGGATGTGTGAATCAACTGCTTTCTAAGCAGTAGTAGCAACAGCAAACATCTTTGACCAGTTAGTTGTGAGGGTAGCATTACACAGAAAGAAAAAATAGATATGAATAGCACAGGGTGGAATCTAGAAGTTTTTGCCCATGATGAACCTAGGGCAGTGTATGATACCAAACTTGGAAGTTTGCACTGGTAGCACCAATTGCCAAATGAAACTTGCACTGGTAATATCAAAGCTGATTTATCACCAGAAGAATTAGACATTGAGGTATGGTCAAGGTACACAAGGAGGCTTTACGTGAAAGTTTCGTCGAGCTGTTGGGAAGGTTTTACATACAAGAGACAGTTATTTAGTGGAAAGTATATGCACCTAACACCAATGAACCAACCCTAAGAGACCAGCAAATTTGATGATACTAATTGCTTCTTAGTGTACAGAAGATGAATGGCAAACTTCCTATTGTGAAGATCTAACTTCATATTTCGTGTTTTTTATCAGCATTTTCTCTATTATGAGATCTCGGTAGTGAACCATGCATTTTGATACTAAACACCCGACTTTTTTGCTTATTTTAGTATAAATATGCTCATTTTAAATTATAAGCAAGCGAGTGTCTTGTTACAATCAAATATACTTTTAATCTGCATTTACTTCTTCATCTAGCACCTTCTAATTGTGAATATTGCTCTGAAAAAGTGATGACTACCTTGGCAGGTGCCAATGAAAAGGTGCTTCAGGATTTTTCTATTGCATTCTTCATATCCTGTACAGATCTCCAATAAAATACTAACATTCATTCTAAATGAAAAAAGTGTTATTTCATGCAGAAATAGTTTTTAAATTTCAACACAGACTGGTTCTAATGGGCTGCTATAATAAAAAAATTACCACAGACTGGTTCTAATGGGCTGCTATAATAAAAAATTACACAGACTGGTTCTAATGTGCTGCT
>NW_013666718.1:234945-236433 GCF_000517525.1 Limulus polyphemus | reverse complement strand
ATAATAAAAGAAATTAACATAGACTGGTTCTAATGAGCTGCTATAATAAAAAATTAACACAGACTGGTTCTAATAGGCTGCTATAAATAAAAAAACTAATTCAGACTGGTACTAATGGACTGCTATAATAAAAAACTAACATAGACTGGTTCTAATGGACTGCTATAATAAAAAAATTAACATATACTGGTTCTAATGGACTATTATAATAAAAAAATAACGCATACTGGTTGTAATGGACTGTTATAATAAAAAATTAACACAGACTGGTTCTAATGGGCTGCTTTAATAAAAAAATTAACAAATACTGCAGGTCAATTCTGTTATAAGTGCTAACAAAAAGAAAATGTTAAACATTACAAGAAAGCATTAGTTCCTATTTATTTGAGGTAATATTTTCTAAATTTTCCTATTGGGTTTTTTTTCAAATAAATCTAAGAAAAGAGTTGATATTATGCTTATCCTGGCACAGATGTTGCCCAACTGAGTAAATAAGAATGCAGTACTTTGTATATCTTAACTCATATGTAATCAGATGGATTCAAAAATAATCCACACTTTCAAAATGTATTGAGTGTTTTATTTAAATCTGTATACAGTATTATAGTGTCCAGCTAAGAGTTTTTAAAGGTGAAGCAATTTTGTTGTAGAGTAAGCATGAAACCTGTTATAAATGATAGTTGTACTTTATATGGTATTATCAAGTAAAAGTTATTTCACCTTAATGTGAATTTACAATACCAGATAAAGCTGTAAAATTTATACACTTTCAGCAGCGAAAAAGTACGAATAGTTAGGACATACTTTTCTAGATCTTCTAATTTCAAAAACCCTCTTTTTATTTTTATAGAGAAATTCTGTTTCTTCAAGTCTTAGATATTGATTTCTCTCTTCAGATGTTCCCTTCCCGAAGAACTTCATTCCTACGTGCAAGAAGATCCTTACACGATTGTTCAGAGTGTTCGTCCATATCTACATACATCACTTCGAGAGTCTGGTGGCTATTGGAGCTGTAAGTACTGTAACTAAATAGATAGTCTGGTGGATATTGAAGCTGTAAGTACTGTAACTAAATAGATAGTCTGGTGGATATTGAAGCTGTAAGTACTGTAACTAAATAGATAGTCTGGTGGCTATTGAAGCTGTAAGTACTGTAACTAAATAGATAGTCTGGTGGCTATTGAAGCTGTAAGTACTGTAACTAAATAGATAGTCTGGTGGCTATTGAAACTGTAAGTACTGTAACTAAATAGATAGTCTGGTGGCTTTTGGAGCTGTAAGTACTGTAAGTAAATAGATAATCTGGTGGCTAATAGAGCTGTAAGTACTGTAACTAAATAGATAGTCTGGTGGCTATTGGAGCTGTAAGTACTGTAAGTAAATAGATAATATGGTGGCTAATAGAGCTGTAAGTACTGTAAGTAAATAGATAGTCTGGTGGCTATTAGAGCTATAAGTACTGTAAGTAAATAGATAGTCTGGTGGCTA
>NW_013666718.1:231105-234170 GCF_000517525.1 Limulus polyphemus | reverse complement strand
GTAAGTAAATAGATAGTCTGGTGGCTATTGGAGCTGTAAGTAAATAGATAGTCTGGTGGCTATTGGAGCTGTAAGTAAATAGATAGTCTGGTGGCTATTGGAGCCTGTAAGTACTGTAACTGAATAGATAGTCTGGTGGCTATTAGAGCTGTAAGTACTGTAACTGAATAGATAGTCTGGTGGCTATTAGAGCTGTAAGTACTGTAACTGAATAGATAGTCTGGTGGCTATTAGAGCTGTAAGTAAATAGATAGTCTGGTGGCTATTAGAGCTATAAGTACTGTAACTAAATAGATAGTCTGGTGGCTTTTGGAGCTGTAAGTACTGTAATAAATAGATAGTCTGGTGGCTAATTAGAGCTGTAAGTACTGTAACTGAATAGATAGTCTGGTGGCTATTCTCCAATAGCCACCAGACTATCTATTTACTTACAGCTCCAATAGCCACCAGACTATCTATTTACTTACAGCTCCAATAGCCACCAGACTATCTATTTACTTACAGCTCCAATAGCCACCAGACTATCTATTCAGTTACAGCTCCAATAGCCACCAGACTATCTATTTACTTACAGCTCCAATAGCCACCAGACTATCTATTTACTTACAGCTCTCCTGTAAGTACTGTAATTATATATTTGTGCCTTTGTGTGCAGTTCTTTTTTATTAATATTATTGGAAATAACCAGAATAAATCAAAGTTTTTCAACCCCAGATTTTACTCCAAGTTTTAGTCCTACAGTGTGTTTTCTGTTCGTAAGTAATTCTGTTCCACAAACTCCTGCAGTGTTTGAATTTTTCTTAGAACAAAGGGCTTCAAAATGTTAGAAGTGTTTCAGATATCATCTTTGTATGGTTACACACACTTAGTTTCAAGTGACAACAAGAAATCTAGTTTTACTAGTGGGATTTGTGTATTATTTTATATTTTTTTTACACGAGGAACATCAAGTTTCTAAGAACTACAAGCATACATTTACTACAAGTAACTCTGAATTGATTTGTTTTGTCCACGGTTGTAAAAAGTAAAGATATTTCAAATCAAATCAAAGTTTCTGACAGAAACATTACTGCTTTCTGTGTCTGTTTGTAGCATCAATGAACAGATCAGTTAAAGTAAAAATTAATATGCAAAGATTTGATGTAAATGTAAAATACACAAAAGATAAAGCCATCATGTAGTGAAAGAATATTTAGTACAATTTTGCCACACGTATTATAAGAACTTATGAGTGAAAGTAAAGAAGAGTGTAATAAAATGTCAGCCATATTATTTCTGCTGTATCCAATACCAGTGCTGTAAAATACCGCACAAGTTAGCCGTGAGAAATAGATGTGGCACTCGAGGCTCATAAGTTTACTTACATTTTCCATTACTTAATAGATATATATATGTACTGTTATTTTGGAAAGTCAGTATGTAGACATGGTATTATATACAGTGTTTTTATTGTAAATATTAAGAACAACTTATTGTTTCAGAAAATTTGTTCAAAAAACTTTCAGCCGTGTGCTACATTATTTTGTAGTAACTGTTGTTTTGTTATCATTGTTATATACTACTTATAGTTATATTTTCATGTTGTAATGTTTTTACAGACAGCCTCTGTTAAGACCTACAGTTGTTTGCCGTCATGTTTTGTTCTAATGTTATCATTAAATGCTATTATAACAGTTACAAGTTTCCTTGGAACTCTGTAAAGACCTCTAGTTACATATGTATTGGAGCACAAGTCCCACTTATAAATGCTATTATGACAGTTACAAGTTTCCTAGGAACTCTGTAAAGACCTCTAGCTACATATGTATTGTAAGTGGGTCTTGTGCTCTAAATGCTATTATGACAGTTACAAGTTTCCTAGGAACTCTGTAAAGACCTCCAGCTGTGTATGTATTGTAAGTGGGTCTTGTGCTCGACTATGATTGTGTTATAATGTTTGTTGTTTCAGGAAGCCCATGTGAATACTTGTTACAAACATTTCTACTATTTTATCAGAGAGTTTGGCCTTGTGAGCCAGCGAGAACTGGAACCACTGGTAAGTAAATCATAAAATCCTACCATTAGTCGCAACAAAATCTGGAATGCAAAATTTTTATGAGTTGTATTTTGATTTGCTGTCTTGTAATCTAAAAACATACAGCTATACAAATGTTTTAGAAAAAACATATTATGCAACCATATAGATATTTCTTTTTTGTCAAATCAAAAATTTCCAATAGATAGGTTTTATTCTTTTTTAAATATAAACACCTGTAATTTTGATAAACTCTTGTTTTTTATATAAGTACCTTGACATGTTATACCAATGCTATTGTTTGCATATTTATGCCAAAAAGTTGGCATAGAAATAGATTTTCTATAACAGCATTTAAATTGCAGTGTCTTATTGATTACTTATTCATATAAGTGTGCAAGTTGAAAATACTTTTGGACATTGTAGTTCCTGATCTATTGAGTAGTTTATTCTCATCACGTCATATCTAGTATTGTACAATCACTCACATTCATGTAATGCTAGATGTAATGGCATCTTTTACACCCTGTCTGGTGAGATTATAATTATCGAGTTTCTTTATAGAGCATGCTAATATGGGCTGTGTGAGAGAGAGAGAGAGAGAAGAAAAAAATTATATTTAATTATAGTATTTTTTGTCTTTTTGTTGTTGATGGTAAGATTACAACTTTCTTTATGCATTTTTTTAAATTATAATAAATAATTAAAAACAACGTTTTATATTTACACAATAGAGATGAACGACCAGCAAGTCAATACATTGATATATGGTGAGATACATTAAATTTTTTTTTTCAAATACACTAAGGAAATATGCAAATAACAATGAAGTAATGTGACAAGGGGGAAAGTATAAAATAGTCTTGTAACTTACTCCCGAGGATGACGTAGATCACGTCAATACATATAATTATAGAGTGATATTGTAAAGTGGAAGCCGTACGGCTTCAATAAAGTTTTTATTGTGTAAATATTAAACGTTGTTTTTAATTATTTATTATAATTTAAACAAATTTTAAACACAAGTGCCGGGAGTGGATATTTCTTTATG
>NW_013666718.1:222148-230284 GCF_000517525.1 Limulus polyphemus | reverse complement strand
GGAATCACTTGGTGTAATTGGTCAGTTTCTAAACTGATATGTTGCAATATGTCTAGATAGAAACTTATAAATGAGTTATAAAGAATCACTTGATCAGTTTCTAAACTGATATGTTGCAATATGTCTAGATAGAAACTTATAAATGAGTTATAAAGAATCACTTGATCAGTTTCTAAACTGATATGTTGCAATATGTCTAGATAGAAACTTATAAATGAGTTATAAAGAATCACTTGATCAGTTTCTAAACTGATATGTTGCAATATGTCTAGATAGAAACTTATAAATGAGTTATAAAGAATCACTTGATCAGTTTCTAAACAGATATGTTGCAATATGTCCAGATAGAAACTTATAAATGAGTTATAAGGAATCACTTGATCAGTTTTTAAACAGATATGTTGCAATATGTCTATATAGAAAATTATAAATCAGTTATAAAGAATCACTTGGTGTAACCGATCAGTTTCTGTAATGATGCTTCTTCATACTGAGGAGGGCCCGGCATGGCCAGGTGGCTAGGGCGCTCGACTCGCAATCAGAGGGTCACGACTTCACATCCCAGTTCCACCAAACATGCTCGCCCTTTCAGCCGTGGGAGCGTTATAATGTGACGATCAATCCCAATATTCGTTGGTAAAGGCGTAGCCCAGGAGTTGGCGGTGGGTGGTGATGACTAGCTGCCTTCCCTCTAGTCTTACACTGCTAAATTAGGGACGGCTAGCGCAGATAGCCCTCGTGTAGCTTTGCGCGAAATTCCAAACAAACAAACATACTGAGGAGTTTGGAAAGCTTGCTTTTATACTTTTCACCTTTTGTCTTCTTTGCTAGTTTATGTCATGCAGATATGTTTTAAATTACTGTAGACATTACAGCTGGGCAGTTAGTGGAATTTGATAATCAGGTAATTATGAGGCTCATTAGTTGATACATTCAACTAATTTGATTATTCTCACAAGACTTGGATAGTTGGAATAACTGAAAATGGTAACAGTCAGAAACACTAATTTTGATTAGTTCATTATTTACGTGACATTAATTGATTATTTTACATGACACTAATCAATGCAATCAAAGCTTATGGCTAATTGATTAATTGAGTTGCCCAGCTTTGGTAGACGTGTTGTATCTAAACCAGGCTTGTTTCTTGTACATATAACATTTTGCTTTATCCATATAATTTTACGAATTATTTGAATAGGGTCCTCTTTTGTCCATAAATTGCTAGAAATACTCAGAAAAAAAACCAGATCCATTTTTAGAAATCAGAATTAGTTTTATGCCAAAGGCTAACATTTGTTTGTTTTGTAGTAAAATATATTTTTTGTTTGTTTTTTTTGGTTGATTAAATAGAGTTCTTTGTAATTCTTATAGGCAGAAATGACAAGAAGAATCTGTAAAGATTATCTTCAAAATAGATGAGTACACTTGGAAGAGGTGAAGGCAGTCCTGGATCATCCTTAAATTGGGATGCTCTGTGTAAACTTTACCTCCAGGTTGCATGACGATACCTGTTTAACTTGAATAGCCCCTAAGTCATTAACAAAACTTCATTTTAATAGTTATTCATGAATGCAGTTATGTTTAGAGAAGTTATAGTTTGAAATGTCTAACCTTAAAATGTTGATAGCTTTTGTTAAAATTCAGTTCCAGAAATTAGTAGTTCTAGTCGTATTCTTATAAGTCACCTCAGACGTAATATATTAATGTTTGTAGCTATAAATCACCCCTTTGGAGTTGAATAGAGCAGTAGTTATAACCAACTCTCAGGGTGATATAGGCTGGTAACCATGGTGCATAGATTTGTGCTCAAGAGCTAGAAGATGTTTTTTTTTATCTTTTGGTGATGGTTGTATGAAGAACAGATTGATATATATATTTTTGTATCTTCTAATTACAGTATTAACTTTAGTAGACTGGGAAATGTAAAATTATTTATAACCAAGTGGTTGATCTTCATTTTTAAACTAATGCCATTTATGGACAGTTGACAGCAAATATAGTCAATAAATCAAATGATCGCGTCATCAATAGAGAAATCAAAGTTATTCTTCAATTTTGTCACCACTAGAAATGAAGGTTGTTGAGTTCCAAGAAAGTTAGGGTCTTGTGGCTCCAGTTGCAGAGAAAAGCTTTAATTTTTCTATACATTAACATGGGAAAAAAAAGTTTTCTTTCAGATTTCATACTTAAATAGGCCTACCTTGCACAAAAAACGTTTTTGTGAAGTATATTTGGGTAAGTTATAAATGTGTACATTACTTAGAAAGTAACACTGTTCAGTTTAGAAACCAACAAAAATATTTCCATGGTTAATTTCGACCGTTACCTGGAAGTAAGAGCATTCAACTACAGATAGATTTGTTACCTGTACATTACAGCGTGCGATAAGAGTTAATTATGTATTGGTTATTTAGAACTGTAAGTTTTGCTCGTATTGACATTAAAGGAAATCTAGCTAGTTTAAATGAAACATTTAAGATTAGCTATTAAGGTTAGTTTGGTAAATTTAACACTTCACATGTTTACTGGGATGGCAAAGCTCACTGGTGTAATTACTTGTACTGTTCTGCTAGGCCTAACCTCCAATGCATATGTAGTATATTTTATATATACAGACAGAAGCTCCAAGCTCTCTTAGTATGATTAACAAAGAAGGAAATGTCTGCAAACAAATGAATATTAAAATCAAAAATAGTTGAAACAGAACATGATGTTGGTGTTCGTTTTTCACCATATTCCACTGTAGGTGATTTTTGATTTTTCTTCAGTGTGTTGTTATTTTTCTCAAGCTAGTTTTCTCGTTATATATAAGACATATCTAAAAATAACGTAAATATCGTTTTCACTTTCTTCCAACTGAATAAACAAAATTAACTTTCACAGTTAATAAAATTATAATTTTTTCTGACAGTTACTTAATACCGCATTGATCGGTGACAGTGCATAAATATTTAACCCTTTGTAACCTGGTGGCAGCATATTGCCGTGTCTGCATTTACATTTATGAGAATTAAGAACTCATAAATATCACCATTAAGCAGAATTTTTAAAAACTAAATGCTTTCATAAACAAATATGAATCATGAGATACCTGGCTTTAAAGAGATTAAAATGATTAATGGAAATAATTACATATAAATATTTATTTTAAATTTGTTTCTCAACAAGATTGTACCCTGTTGTATGATATTATGACTTATATTTTAATCAGTCTTTTCGGATTTAATTGTTTTGGCTATCACTTTCATGATACTGTTGCCTTATTGAATAATATTCTAATAAATTAGTAATGTAAACACAACTTCACGACCTAACACAAATTTTACTCATATGTATGTTACTTCCTTTTTTCTGTTTCTACATCCTGCCCTAATTTCCTTCAATAAGAATATTTCGTACCTGTTTCTATGCATGTTTTCTCGGACCTGTTGTCTGTTTTAACTCTCTGAATTACCCATCTTCAGGAAAAAAAGTTGATGCTCTTAATCTAGAAATTTACTAACAAAACAACAAGCCATGATAATATAAGGAAATGTGGTTTCATAAAATGGAAGAACCTTGCTTCTCTTACTTATTTTGACCAGGTAAATACCACACCTTTAAATGGTCCTTAAAATCAAAGCCATGGAATAATTTTGAACTAGAAGTAGCATGTTTCCACAGGACTTCATCCTTAATTTTGATGAGAGAGTTAGTTGAATGAGGATATGAAACATACTTATCCAAAAGATGTGGCTTACAATGACAAGTGTGTCATAGTCAGTTCTTACTTAAAAGGGGTTGAGCACGGCTCAGTGGTTAACATGTTGGAATGAGGTTCTGTAGTCCGTATCCCATTACCTAGAAAATAATAATAATCGTGTTCCCACTGTTCATTCTGACAAGAGTTAGCAGAGGGTGGTGTTGGCTAGATGCTTGCTCTCTAGTTTGTTGATTTAAAATTAGAAACTGCTAGCATAGGTAGCTCTTATGTAGATTTGAACCAAACCCAACGAAGAAATGAAGAATTCTGCTGGACCAGTAATAATGAATAGTTGACAAGTAGTTGCTTCGTTTACACTTATTAGATTATAGGACTATTGTTAAGTTCAAATGTTGCTTTCATCATTTCTGATTTAGAAGTTAACATTTTTGAACTAGATCTTGTAATGCTGAGTTACTATAAAGAGGTAATATATGTTTTGTTACATGTGTGTACCTAGTACATCAGCAGGTTGACAAACAGCTGTTGTTTGGGTAACTCAAGTAATTATTGTTGTTTTAGATAGTTTATATTAAGATGGAGTTATTGGTGTGAAACTTGTTTACGATAGTTCGGCAATTTAACATTTTTTCTTAAAGAATGTACATGCTTTTATCAGAATTATTTCTTCATATTGGGGTCGAATGTGAACTTTCAAATGATTTTAATTATCTATAATGTTTTTTTTTCCAGTGTGTATTGATACACAGTCTATTTTCAGGTCTTAAAACTCTGCAAGTTGCCATATTTCTTGAATTGAGTTAATAAAAGGAAGTTTATTTTTGAGTACAAGTAGTTTTGGCAATGTGGTTTCCTTGGATATTAATTAAGTATCTTTGATTATTTTCACCTAATTTTCAATGAGTGGTCGGCAAACTGGTAATGCATTGTAATTTTCTATACAAACATTTTTTTTCCTTTCAAACTTTCAGAGTGCCTCAACAGTCACTGCTATATTAATTAATTATGCTCTTGATTGTTTAAAAATGTGCAATTTGATCATGTTGCTGATGTCAAAATCATAAATTTTAGACCAATATTATTTTATTGGAATTTTGAACACTGTTCTTGTATCATTTGGAAAAACTATAAATTTGCATCAACAGAAGTGGTATGTAATAACTTAATTTGTTTAACATAGAAGATTTTGTAAAAGCAGTTTACTTGTGCAATATGTCCTGTTTATGTAATATAATACAACTTGTGTCTCCTGGATGAATCACATTCCTGTACTTAGTGTCTATGTTTTGTTTTCTTTCTGCCTACTTAATTTCTATACAGTTTGAAACTTGGATAGACAATCAAAGACACAGCACTAAGTTTAAGTTCATTGTTAGTAGTTTTACACCTCAACAGTATTCAGACACCATACTTGTACAGCTTACCAGGGAATTGGCAAAATAGGTTAGTATACAGGAACTGCAGAAGACAGTTTCAAAAGGTACTCAGTTACTGCTGAAAAAAAAATGTAAAGATTCTGTTGGAATATAGTATTGTGGTTGTGTTTATACATATTATGCTTGTGAATAATTCCTAAGCACCTGCAGTATGTTAAAAGCAATAATATAAGCATGAATTAGTTATTTTTATTTATATTAGAATTTCTTTAGAAAGAAACTATAATATTTAAAAATATTCCATAATGATTATATTTTTATAATAATTGCTTGGTTTTTTAGCTACTAATGGTACATCACATTTTTCCTTAGCTGCTAATGGTACATCACATTTTTCCTTTAGTTGCTAATGGTACATCACAATTTTCCTTAGCTGCTAATAGTGCTTCACATTTTCCCTTAGCTGCTAATGGTACTTCACATTTTTCCTTAGCTGCTAATGGTACATCACATTTTTCCTTAACTGCTAATGGTACATCACATTTTTCCTTAGCTGCTAATGGTGCTTCACATTTTTCCTTTAGTTGCTAATGGTGCTTCACATTTTTCCTTTAGTTGCTAATGGTGCTTCACATTTTTCTTTAACTGCTAATGGTACTTCACATTTGATACAACTATACCAGCTTAGCAAAATGATGAAACGTGAAGCCTAATGATAGAAACTTTATAAATGACAGTGTTGTTGTAGGATTTTCTATGTCTATGATTCTTAAGTGGTTATTTTAAATTTTATGATAGAAAAGACCATTTAGGGTACTTCAACCATCGTGTGTGGTGCATAAAACCACCAACTTGTTTTTATTAGTTATGGAGTTAGTGTAGTTTATTGAGTACTCTACTTTTATGTTGCCAGACAGATGACATTTTTTTCCCCCTATATTTTATGTATTTTGTGCAGCTGATCGTGTTTATAGAAAACAGTCTAACCTAACATGTTTGTGGAGCAGGTATTGTAAGATCCTGGTCAGTGAGAAACCCACCCTTGGGGATGCCGTGCAAACTTTTTAAAAAAGTATCAAAAATAAACTGTGAAGGTGCGGAATGGTCTGAAAAGGCCAGAGCAACTTTAAGAATTTAAAAATCCTTTCTGGTCGCGGAGAAATAGGCGAAAACGATCGGCTACCACCCGACTTCCCAGAAATCAAAGGAAATATTCGGAATGCTTTGATTTTAGCAAATATTGGAGTTATATTAGTTCCAATGGTGTTATTAATCAATTTCAATGCATAATTAGTGAGAATAAAGTTGTTTCTAGATTTCTTCTAGTACGTCTTCAATCTCAGTGCCCAAATCTTGTAACGAAACCCTCTCTTCAGCACACATTTCCATAACAACATTTTGCTCTCCTTCATCCTTCTCATTTTATCTGACTTTTGCAACTGTTGCACTACTCCACGTCTACTTTGGTGTATAACATGACAATGTTTTGCTGTACGTGTAGCTGGGGGATCACAATGTAAACACATTTCACAACTTCTTTTGTTTTTGTATTTATGTTCTTCACATGGCCCTTGCCGGAAAACTGGTTTCGAAACAGCCGAATTTTTTACGTACGGCAGTGTTGTCCAGTTTTTATGGTATTTTTACATGCAAAAAATGATTCTGAAACTTTAATTTTTTTTCCGGCGAAAAAACTATAATTTTGGGCGGGTTTCTGACTGACCGGGATCGTAATAGTAATCTTAAAAGAAATGCTTAGAGAATATACTTTTAAACTATCAATTTGAGTGTTTAGTATTATTTCTTAAAAATAAAGTTTATTTATTTTAGGTAATTTACCAGTATACAAAACATATCAATATTATTGTTCTGAAGTACATGGCTTCCACAAATTTGAATAAATTTTAGAAATACGAAATTAGTGAAAAAAAATATAATTACGTAACTGCTATTCTTAAAAAAAATTTAATTTTTTCCATTGTTCCTTAGTTTCTCTGCATACTTGCAGTGTAGTAGGTCTCGTACAGTTTTAAGTTTATAAAAGTTTTTAGTAAGTCAATAAGATAGTGTGGTCTCGTGTTTTTTTTTATGATATTTTGTTTTTAGTGTATAGTTGTTTGATGTGGTCAGTATTGTCCCATGGTTACAAAGATGCCTTTCCTTATTACATGCCTTTTTTTTTCTTACCTCCACTAGGCTTAGCTATGATCCTCGAGGATGGCAAAAAAACTAAACATTCCATAAATAATATATACGTATGTAAACTAGAAAGTTATTTATTGGTTATCACCTACGGTCTAGGCTAATTAATTTCTTATATTGTCTTAAAAGTTATTTTCAAATGAAGAATATATTTTGATTAAATGAATAAAACTGCGGGAAGTATTCAAGACCAAATGGTATTTAAAGGTACATTTTTCATGCGATGTGAATCTCTCATATCAATAACAAGTTAAAGCAGTGTGGAGTTAAAGTGGTTGAAACTGTGTTACGGCTGTTGTGTAAGTATGTGTTATTCCAGTAAGTTTCAGTGATAAGTCTCTTGGATGGATCAAACAAGTGACGTCTGTAAGTGGATCCCAAGACAGAGTACCACTGCTTTACTGAAATAACTGCTTGATTAAAAACATGCAATACTATGATGTGATCAAGTCTTTTTACAAAGTTTTGTTAAATCATGTTAAAAACATTGAATATTGTTCAGTTTGTGCCATGTGCATCACAGTTTTGTGACTTTCAATGTTTGATTTGGTTTATCATAAAATCTAGACATGTTTTTGTATTTTGAAGGATGCGTGGACAGTTGTGCAGCATTGTTTAGTAAATGTATTATACAGTTGATTACTATATATCAGTGTTCCCTCTAAGCTGCACAGCAACCAATCAAGCGCCACGCACTTCATTATTCCAGTCACGCATATTCTCAGTAATGGGTGAGGAGTTTCAACACGTTGACACCCTTAATGACCCTGGCAGTCAATAGGCCTAAAGCCCAAATAACCAACTGCAAAGCGGCCTTATGATCCAATAGGGTCGATGGTCTTAACATCCCCC
>NW_013666718.1:218376-221279 GCF_000517525.1 Limulus polyphemus | reverse complement strand
CCCCCAAAAAAAAACTGATAGCGCATATCCGCACATTGCCTTGATACTAGTGCAGGTGAAAAAATTCATTCCGCACATGTATTGATAAAATTAGAGGGTACATTGATATTTATACATGCCGAATTTTGATAAATTTAAATTAGTTAAAAGAAGTGTTGGTAACGGTACAGACCTTTCATAGAAACTTTATATCAAAGTCTAGTTTACCTTCCACGTGTTCACTAACGCACCTGTATTTACGATTTACCTTCTTTCACAAAAAGTTTAGATTATATAACTGTGTGTAAAATGTTTTTACTACTTGGATAAAAAATAATGGCTTATTACTGTACATAATAACTGTTTATTACATTTCAGTTAATAAAAGTTTACAAATAATAGGTCTCTAAAGTGTTTATGATTTAAAATTAACGCAATAATTGTTACATTACAAAATCTGCTTTGTAGTGGCCGTTGAAGAGTTCAGGGACATTGAAAAATAAGAGCAAGAGCCTCTCATCCCAAAAGGTTTATTTCTTCAATTTGAATTGAGTTCCTGTTTAAAAAACGATAAATAACCATAAACAGATAAATATTCTGAATTGAATTTATTAGCTGAGGTTAGAATCGAAAAGATGAGATTAAGGTTAAAAAAATGTCAGAAAGTAACTTGTTTTTCCATTAATCTCACAAAGATGAGGTTAAGGTAAAAACAAAATGTAAGAAAGTAACTTGTTTTTCCATTAATCTCACTTTTGTTTCATTATTTCCTGAACATCTTGATCCCCTATGCATTAAAAAATTTGCCAAAAATTCACACTTTCATTGTAAACTTTTCCTCTAGTCTCTGCCTGACAAATTTGATGCACTTCAGAGAGGGTTAATGATACTTCATAAAACAATGTCCCAGGTCCTATACTTTATTGAAAAACCTTCCTCAGTTATTGACGAGGCTTAATGAGATGACCGTCTTTATGCGCAGTTGTTGGACACTACGATTTTTATTGTAAAGGAAAATTATGAGAATAAAGACAAGGTCCATTTCAGACCACACACCTTAATAAACTCTCCGTCGAGGATCTTGACAGGTGTGAGAAACAGTTATGATTTCTAAACGTGTATGGAAACTTTTGGTCTTGTGATATTTCAATAACTTCAAATTCTTGTTTATTATTTTGTTAACGGCACTAGGAAATATGCAGTGGCTTTACTGTGAGGGAATTGAAACTGATTGGCCCTGCCATTTGATGTTCTGAGCACTTTTCTTGTATTTTACATTTCTTGAAAGAACAGTGAAGACTTTCTTTTTCAAACTACTGTAAATTCATTTCGTAAAGTATTAACTTTTGGTCATAGTAAGCTACGTACTTAGAACGAGATAAAAACCAATCTGATAATCAACATAGCTAATTAAATATACTTTTCTTACGTTCCTACTTATAAATATCAGAATGCATTGTTTAATAAGCTGCATCCTCGCTGTCAGCGATGTTTTCGGCCATAAGCCCAATAGTACCTCATGAGATTCGGCCAGCTTAGGAGGATTAGCTTAGCCCTAAATACATATATTAAATTAACAATGTATTTAGTTGCTTGTTGTTAAGCACAAAGCTATGTATGCTTTGCCTACCACGGGTATGGAAACCCGGTTGTTAGCGTCAGGTTAGTCCCAAATAAATATTAAGCTAACCGTGTATTCGTTTCCTTGTTAAGCGCAAAGCTACACAGATGGATTGATTATCTATGCTTTACCCACCATTGGTATCGAAATCTGGTTGTTAGCGTTACAAGCTTTCAGACTTGCTGCTCGGCCACTGTGGAGACTAACAATGTAAAACAATCTACGATATAAGTACAAATTGAATTTTTTTTTATATATCTAAAAGTCCGTGACAGACATATTAAGCCTTAAAATTTCATCGGTGGTGGTACTGCACTCCAGAATTTTCGGGTAACGAAATAGATAGTATTAGATATCACGCTTGTGATCCGTCAATGCTTCAGCATATGCTTGTAATTTATATAAGCCCTATGTAGTATATGTTATGCATTCTGTTTAAGAGTTTCTTACCACTACTTCGCACCCTGTCGTTAGATCTTGATCCATGAAGACATACATACAATAAAAACAAAGTTTGTAGACTCCTTAATTTAATTACTTCCTATTCTTTTTAGAAGGCACAGCGGCATGTCTGAGGACTTACAACATTAGAAGTCTGGTTTTGATACCCGTTGTGAGAAGAGCACAAATAGCCCATTGTGTAGCTTTGTACGCAACTGCAATCAAACGTACAAAATCCTTTCAGAGAAAACTATTCATCGATTAAATAATTAATACTTGACCAGAAAATAACGTGAAAAAACTCGGGCTTTTTTTTCTTTTATAGATTCTAGTTACTGTAGAAAGATTATAGTTACAGATAGTACTACGATACTGTTACGACAGCGGAATTCACGTGACGCTGGTAACACGTAATGAGTATCTAGAACGTTCGTGAAGGCTCGAGTGTTTGCCAGAGACGCCCTCTATTTTGTATATATAAGACCGGCGAGAAGTGATGGGATAGATAGATAATTGCATAGTGGACAGAGAAATTGAAGATATAGACGGACAGTTTAGTCAAGCGTGGTAGTAAGGTGCGTG
This sequence comes from Limulus polyphemus, assembly GCF_000517525.1. NCBI lineage: Eukaryota > Metazoa > Arthropoda > Merostomata > Xiphosura > Limulidae > Limulus > Limulus polyphemus. The sequence continues at coordinate 218,656 of NW_013666718.1, read as the reverse complement.
AATCGTTGTGAATTATAGTGTGTGTTTAAATTAAAGTGATTGTGGAAATTATATGTATTGCAAAGTTGTATTGAGAAAGAATAAACTAGTTTTATTTAAGAAAGGACTTGTATCTCTAAAGTTTCTTCAGAAAGAATTTTTACGGAAAATTAACAAACGAACACAGACATAACAAATTGGTGTCAAAGAGTTGGACACAAAATAATAAAAAAAAAAGATGGAAACGAGAGGCGGCAAATCAAACTACAGCTTAGCAGATTTGATGGCAGCAATACAAGAA
>NW_013666718.1:215536-217477 GCF_000517525.1 Limulus polyphemus | reverse complement strand
AGTTTCGTCGGAACGAAGTTACGGAAAGTTAATTAACAAACGGAGACGTAACATTATTATTATCGTCTTACCAACTACACAGATACAACGATTGTTAATAGAGCTTCCAAACAAACAATATTTGTTTTCCTAATATTCATACTTCTTTTCCAGTACATTGTTTAAAATAAATCCGAGAAAAAGGTAGTTTCTCTAAGTGACAATTATTTTCAAAAAATTAAATTTCACGTAAATGTGTAAAACTTGAACGAATTTCCAGAGCCCACTTAGCTAAGCTAGTAAATATCTATATCACATCAACAGTTTGTAAATAAGTGTCCTTTATATAAGCACATTCTTTAAGTACGTTTTATTGAAATACGTTATTTTTTATTTTACTGTGCTTCTTATTCAGTCTAGTTCATTTACTCTACGTATACAAACTACAACGTTTTTGAAGTGCATGTATGGTATAGTATCTGTTAAGTAGAGTTTCGGTGGTACAGATTTAGCGAAGGGGAAATACATACGTTAAACAGACAGATAAATGATAGACGACATCAAACAGCACGGGCTGAACACGTACATGAATAATAAGGAAGAGGCGAGGTTTTGCAATGTTACACCCCATAATAATAAAAGCCAAACAGTTAATAATCATATGTGTCATGTACGTAAATAACAAAGGTGTGTGTTGAAACAGCGCATGTGGAGCAGGAGGAAGGTACGTGCCCAAGGCTGGATGTACTAACGGATATGACAGCTAGTTTGAAATTACACTCATTGTTACATTATGTTTCTCATTTGTACCATTGATTTAAATGTTTTAAAATACAATAACAGAAAATGGTTATTCCCATAACGACATATTATTTGGTACCACATTTTACTAACGGTACTATACATGTTGTTATACCAGTTTTACTCAAGTGATGTTTATCATGCTATTATTGCTTTAGGGCAGAAGAACACACGAACCAATCAGCGTTCCCTAGACTATGGGGAAATCCCTCGCTTTATAATCGACGCATTTGCTGAACGAGTAGACAAACCTCTTTTATTTGCTTTCTCAGAAATCTAAAGGCATATTTTGGGCTACAAAAGCGTATCTCATTTTCAGCTTATGTGTTATAAGGTTTAGTTGTGTTCAGGTATGTATATTTGGTATTTAGATCTTAACTGTAGACAGATGTATCAGTACACGTTTTAATACAGGGTAAATGCTGTAGTGTAATTTTAAGGTCTTTTAGTTGCTAGTTTTTAAGAGTATTTATTGTTTGATAAAGTAATTTGTTTAGAGGCTCCAGTTAACGTTCTTTCATTGTGAAGTAGGTGGAGACGCAGTGTAAACTTTGTCCAAACGTATTTAAATATATAGAAAAAAGTCATGCTGTTGAGTCTAGTTGATAAGTCATCTTCACTTTCACCTTAATAGGTTCGAGATACGCGGTTGGAAACACGCACGCACAAACCTAATTACAATACCTTCGTGGGGCGACGGTAAAAATATATTAAAATTAACCACTGGGCGGTTGAGCGTTGATAGTTAGCTTGTTATGATGTATACTATAGGCTAATACTTAAAGTTCAACTGAAACTGGTTATGCTTTTCCTTTCCATGATGTAAGCTAGTATTTTCTACTGTTTGTTAAAATGAAAAGTGATTGATAATTATATGCTGTAGGCTTAGGACTCCCTGATTTAAACTATTGTGTTAAACTGGTTAATATGCTATAGGCCTAGGTCTACCTGGTGTAATCTAGTATTCGTTATAGGCCTAGCTAAGTATTTTTGATGTAAACTAATATTTGTTAAACTGAAATTGCTTAATGATAATGTTGTAGACCTAAGTCTCCCTGATTTTAGCTAGTACTTATCGATGTGAAAGTGGCCTCCCAGGCTTAGGTCTTTTAATACAGATGGATAGTGGCTGGTAGGTCTTTTAATACAGATGGATAGTGG
>NW_013666718.1:208487-214703 GCF_000517525.1 Limulus polyphemus | reverse complement strand
AGGATATTTTAAAACACACTATTATAAAAATTGGGAAACGTTCTTTTAAGTTTCATGATATAACCTAAACCTTAGGAGAATATTATTTTTTAATCCTAAATTTTTAAATTTCGAGAGAGAGCTTTTGGGTATATAGATTTATAGAGTATGGGGGGGGGGGGGTTAAATACCAATTTCAGATCAATGGGGCAAGAAGAACAAAATGGCGGAAGTTAAATTTTGTCCGTCCATAGAGGGTGCTGTTGTACATACTGTTACGTAGAAATTCTTCCCGAGGAACTTCAGCGATACAAGTCCTTTCTTAAATAAAACTAGTTTATTCTTTCTCAATAGAACTTTGCAATACACATAATTTCCATAGTCACTTTAACTTAAACACCCCCTATCAACCACAGTGATTTACACACTTAACTTGCGGCTTGACTCGATTATCTCTATCTTCAATCTCTCTATCTATCTGCATTTATTATCTCCGATTTATTTGCCGGGCTTGTATACTAAAATAGAGGGCGCCTAGAAAAGACTAAATTTGCCAGGAGCAGTCATGATCCTGCTAGAAACTCCAGCACGCGTGCTTCCAGCGTCGCGTGATTTCCGCTGTCGTAACAATACTTTAACCACCCTAACTGTAAGACTATAAAATAATTTCTAGTAGATTATGATTATACTTGAACATTTTTTTTACAGTATTATCTCCTAAAACAATCTATTACTGCTAAAAGTAGAAAAAAAAGCTAGAATTTTCTCATTTGCTATGATACCAATTTCATATTTTTGAATTTTCGAATAGCTTTTAACATAAATGCATCTTCATAACATGAAAATATCTAGGCAATAAAATTGAGTAAGAATTGAAATAGGGGAGAAGAGGTCAACGTGAGCCTAATGAGGCCAAACAATATAATACTGCGAATATGACTATTTTATTCTTGTCATATGTTATGTATTACCTGAAATGAAATCTTATAGTCCAAATTCACCTTTTGTATCATATCCACGGTACTGTATTATCTTACCTCGTTTATCACAGTTGGTTTTCAAAGTATCTCACTGAAATACACAGCAAAATGAGACACCAATTTTAGGTCAATGAGCGTCAACAGAAATAATATGGCTGACTTTTACATTTTGTCCGGATGCTTCTGAACACAATCCATTCCGACACTTTAACTAGAACAGTTTCGTTTGGATTATGATTCTATTTGAATATTTTTAGTTTTCACAGGGAAATGAGGAATTTAATACTTAGAAAAGCAAAACACGAAAAAAGGACGCAATTTACTCATAATTTACCATAACTAGTTTTTGACGTGAAGTTATCTTCACACAATACGTCACAACATAGCAAACGTGTGAACAATGCAAGTGGAAGAAAGGTTTAAAAAACGAGGTTAAAAAAAAAAAAAAAAACCCAATGCAGACCTTCTCGAAATGAAGATGGGTATATATATTTAACTGGTACCTCACCATCTTCAGGATCGAAACTTACAAAATACTATTGAAATGTTAAGTTCTTGTATACAAGAAATCACTCGAGCTTTTAACCTGAGAATGGCCAATGGGATTTTTAAATACTTTTTCTAAACGAGTTATACATCAAATCGTTCGTATGTCCATGATTAATTAAAGGGTCCCTATGACCCATATTTTATTTGTTTTTAATATCATCAATATTGTAATTAATCCCACTAATAGCTACTGAATCTCCCCATGCATTTGACACAAAAAATTGGGGAATTTTTCAATGTGATGCAATATCTGGGCCACACAAGTACATAATATAAAAACAACGCGGTAATTTAAGAGTTAAACTCGTGTATTTAAGAACATATTCTAACTTTTAAAACATAATATTTGAAAAAGGCTCTCCTGTGGTTCGATTTTTAAGTTAAGAAAGGGAATATCAGTGACAAAAAGTTGCTTAGGTCAGCGAATATAAAACTACGAAGATTTTTTAAGTCGTCATTTTTTAAATATTGTAAGGTACTCCATGACTTAAGTGCTTTAAAACATGAGAGAATCTGCTTAATTTAATGATAGTAAAACTTAATGTATGCCTCAAAATTGAAAGTGTCTTTATTATTGGTTCTAAGGAGCATCGTTCTATGAAAACGATAAATTGTTCGAAACGGGCACCTCTTATATTTACGGTTCTGTTTGAGATTAATTTGAAGTGTTCATATTGGTATGTTTGAATAACTTTTCTGAAATAACTGTTTTTGGCTCAATTTACAAATCAAGACTGCTATAATAATGTTTTGAGCAATATGAAATAATGGAACTAGGATCGCTCTTTTCACATGTGTATTTTGCGCAATCAGAAAATAACTTTTGTACATCAAGTACACCTTGCACTGTGAACAGAAATGAACTATAAAAAAAACTCTTGAGGTAATTTTGATGTTCAAAGCTATAGCTTAAAAGATAGTGATTCCAGTTTAAACATTGTAACAACCGATCAGACGGCTCGTTGTTCCACTACAGATACACGTAGGATCATGTATACAAGTACACGTATAAATTATGGCTGTTCCACTACAGAAACCCCTCTGAGTTGAGTGTTACGGCATATTGCAAAGTTCTGTTATTTTATACTTGACAGTGTCCAGTTTTCTATTCTATTCCAGTGTAGCATTTACAGACGCTCCAGTTTTCAGCAGTTTATAATAAAACTGTTATTTCCCATAATGGGCTAGTTCTTTAGTATAGTACCTGTTTCGAAAAAGAAAAAAAAAAAGTATACAGTGTTTTTGAGGTATGTCCTTGTCGAGGTTTGCATATCAATATCTTGAACTACCACTGGAATAAGCTTTCTTCTGTCTATTAAAACATCGTGTATTTATACTCTGTTACACCAGTTCTTTGGTTCTACTTTACTACAATAATTATTTCTAATAATCCGTGAGTGAATGCAAAGAAGAGTCATAGCTTTGATAACCTAATTATTTATATAATATCTACTAACACATATATAAGTCGTTTTTACCTCTATCATTTGTTAACTAAAAAGCATTGCAGGTGATGTAACGCAACTCGTAAGACTATTACACTTGAAGGCCTGCAATAATGCCATGTACATGTAACTACGACCGAGTTTTGCCATATGCTTATAACTGCGACTTACTTTGTTTTATCATGAATTTCAGATGTCACTAAGTTTATGTTGTAATTTTTTTTTGTATTATAAATCTGTATGTATACATGTTTATAAATGGTGGTTGTAAAGCAGTACTAGCTGTGTTGCTTTCTGACAATAGCCCAGCAGCGCAGTTTCCATTGATAGAGGCTCTGTCTTAAGGGTGTCATGTTCAAAACACACCACTCATCTCTGCAGACTTATCATTATCCATCTAGTGTACGAAAATTATTGTTTTCCAGAGCCCCTTTTCAACAGTCCAATTGCACAGAAATCCAGAGGCGACTAGGCCGTTGTGTTTTCGTATGAAATAGCATGAATATTTGTTTCACTGTCCAGCTTCTTAAGGTATGCGAAGCATGAACGGAATGTGTTCGAAGCAACTTGTGTACACGTGAGTTATATCGCATTTTCAGACAGAAGTCCTTCTCGATTAGCCCCCAGTGGCACAGCGGTATGTCTGCAGACTTACAACGCTAGAAACCGGGTTTCGATACCCGTGGTGGGCAGAGCACAGATAGCCCATTGTGTAGCTTTGTGCTTAACTTCAAACAAACCTCGATTAAGTTGCGTACTGTTGCTTGGGGCACGTGAACGACTTTTGCCACTCACTTTTGTGTTTATGGATTGTCGCCTGTTTCAAGACATCTCGCATTGTTTACCACAGCTGGGGTACGATTTGTTGCGGCTCTCTTTTTGGATGGTCTTGATGTACCAAGATGATCCATTTTTCTTTGTTTTCCAATGCCACTAAGTAAAAGGGATATCCTCACCCTGAACACATCTTTATGTACGAAAAGCGAAACAGTGTCAAAACTTGGTTCTGATCAATTTTGGTCCACTTTGACTATATTGGCTGTGGTTTTTACGTGAACTACTGATTGTTTTAATATATTGTACTCAACCCTCTCTACTGTTGGCCTTTCAACTGTTAATAACTGTGTTTTGTTGAAGTCATCATAGCCTTGTTAGACTAACTGTGAGGTTGTATTTACGTAGGGAAAGGCGTATTACTACTTTCAGAGAGTGGTTATCCTCATGAATAAGACGTATTTAAGGGCATGTATTAATTAATTAATCAAAAGCCCTGTCTGCTGCTATGTGTATGACAAAGCAAAGTTATCTAAACCAGTGGTTCCCAAATTCTTAGTGTTTCTTGATGTGAACAAAAAAAGTTTGAGGCACCCTAACCTATAACTTTAGCATGTTGACTAAAAAAATAGTTCCGTTGTAAAAACGATAACATCTCCTTTCAACATAGTGTATCATTTAATTAATTCAGCATAATTTTTAGCGGCTTACTTAGAATAAAAAATAATTCAGCATCTGTTTTCGGCCCATTTTTTAAACATCGACTGAGCCCGAGCAGAAAACCTGAAATATGTCTGGGCGATTTTCTCTGCAAATAGCTTTTTAAAATGGATGATTTTATTTTATATTACTGAAAGCAATTTAAAATGCAAAGTAAGACATTCCTTTCAAATGTCAAGGCCAACAACAAGGAGAATGTTGTAGCGAAATAGGCAGAACAAGTCATGTATCGGTTCTAGTTATAAGGATCCCACCCCCCCAAAAAAAAGGGAAAAGAAAAAAGGAAGGTGTTCGTTTTCCATTCAGCTTACACCTTGTGGTGTTCTGAAAAAGATTTTTAAAAGATAGCACTTCTGGGATGTGGCCAGATAGAAAGATTATCAACCGTGACATCTGTTGATGAAAGAAGTTCAATTTTAGAAAAATGTTACTTATTTTCGTAACTGTTTAAAAAAAAAAAAAACGTTTGTTTTTTTACAATACCATAAAATGTAAAGCTGAATGTGTTTATTTGTTGAATTTCTCTCAAAACTACTCGAAGGCTATTTATGATAACAGTCTCTAATTTAAAAGTGATAGACTAGTGGGAAGATGGCCAGTCAACACCACCCACCGCCAACTCTTGGGCTACTCTTTACCAATGAATACTGGAATTGACCGTCACATTATAACTTCCCATGGCTAATAGGGCGAGCATATTTAGTGATGGGATTCGAACCCGCGAGAGTGCGAGTCGAGCGTTTTAACCACCAGGTTATGCTATGCCAAGTTGATGGGAAATGAACGACTTTCTTTATTTTTATATAAGCCCTTGTACTAACGAAATTTTCTTGGAAGAGATGCCCACTTTTATTTTCAATACGTAAAAGGTAGGGTTACACTGGAAAAAAATTCAGTTACCAAAAACTCAACACCTGTATTGCAAATGGTAGAATAATTATGGTAATTTATTTTTGAACAAACATACTTACCATTGAGAAACAATTATGTACATTTGAACAACTAATAAAAACAAAATGGGTGGCGTGGAAAGCTTGGCAAAAAAGCGCAGAACCGAATCGACCTTACAGTTCTCAAGAACACTGCGATTTCTCGTGAGATTGGCTATCAAAGTTTGTCTAAAATTGAGAGATAATGTAAAGAGCATTATATCTAAACAGTGTATTGTAGCAGGCAAAATGGCTAATAAGATTTTGGGTAACATCTATAGAAATACTGAATACAAGACAACGATATTATTGTTTCACTATACAGATCACTTGTAAGGATTCACTAAAAGTACTGTGTACATTTTTGGGCTCCCTTCTTCAAGAAGGACATTATTTGAGAAGGTTTAGAGAAGAGCCAGTAGGATGATACCTGGGATGGTAGGATTGTCCTATCAGGAGAGACTAAAATCCGAAACTTGTTTTCTCTGGAGAGGAGAAGGGTCAGAGGTGATTAAGATTATTAAGGATATTGATAATATAGATCCATCAAACATTGTGTTTAGCAGTGAAAACAATAGGACAAGGGGTCATAAATTGAAATTTTGGCAGGGTGGTTGGCTTTTGGAATGAGCTGCCTTCAAGGGTGGTGGAAGAAGATTTAACTGAGTTCAAGAAAAGATTGGATGAATACATGAGTAGTAAAGGGGTGGTATAGATGCGAGCTGGAAGGAACATCCTCGATGGGCTGATGATCTCCTTTTTGACTTTTAAAATAAATAAACACACACACACACACACACACACACACACACACACACACACACACACACACACACACAC
>NW_013666718.1:205822-207543 GCF_000517525.1 Limulus polyphemus | reverse complement strand
ACACACACACACACACACACACACACACACACACACACACACACACACACACACACACACACACACACACACAGTTATGCGTTTATTCTCAAAACATAAATGACGTGATCATTAGCATGTGTAAATGCCTTTTCTATTATTAATTATTAATGTCTTCATAGGAAAATTACCCAACAGCCCCTTAATCAACCTACGAACGACTTTCTTTAACGAGGAACAAAATTCGTAAGTGCTCTTTAATAAGCCCCCAGTGGTATGTCTGCGGACTTACAACGCTAGAATCCGGGTTTCGATACCCTTGTTGGGCAGAGCACAGATAGCCCATTGTGTAGCTTTGTACTTAATTACAAACAAACAAAGCTCTTTAATAAAGATCTCGAAAAATTTATCAAACTTTAAAGACTTGGTGAATGTAAATATTTAAAGGTACTAGCTCGGAGACGTAGGTTGGGTTGTAAAAATAAATGTGGGATGGGAAACAAATATTGAAGATTGAAAAAAAAAGAAGTTATAATCAAGTTAAGTAGTACTTTGTGTTATCGACAAATGTTGTAAAGATTAACAGCTTTATAAGCACAAATTAAGTAACGAAGAACAAACACAAAATATGAAGATTAATATCCTGACCCGTTACCATGTACGTCATTTTCAAGGATACACTGTGTGTGTGTGTGTGTATATATGTATATATATATATATATTGAAAAATGTTTTTCATAATGGATTCTGTTGAAAGCCCATATAATTGTTTGAGTTTGTCTGCATTCTTGTATATCTCACTAGCTTCTTTAATATTTCTTTGAAATTATTTAAGTTCTGCAATGAGTTTCGTTTTGCTTTATTTAGTTTACTTGAAAGTTGTCCAATAGGTTTGATTTGGTTGTTATTCAGTGATTTATCTAATTTATACGAGATTTGCGAGTAATAAGGTGAACATATAGATTTCGTTTTTTCTTCCACATTATTTTCTTGTCTTTGTTTTACACAATAAAAAAAAAAAGTTTTATAAATATACGCAAAATTAAAAACTCCACAACTAACTTATAACAAAAATGCTAAGTGAAAACGATTAATTAATTAAAATATTTACTTGCAACTAAGTAAGAAAAAACTAAACCTGAAAAATGAAGGAGTTCGGAATAAATAAAAACTTGTACTGACCAGATTGATTTCACCTTGTTACACTCTGCTTCAGGGTCAACGTAGTTATCAAATTTGGATTTTCAGTCGAGGTCAATAGTTACCAATTTTAGATTTTCTCGTATTTCCCTGCTCTCAACATACTTGTTTGTGGGTCATAGTCCTTTTCTGTGAAGGAAACACAAGGTTTTATTATTTCCAACTTGTATTTCCAGTCATGTTTAAATAAGTTTAATAATTGTTAGCAATATAAATTAAGTCTTTTCGTTCCTCACTTTTTTGATTAATATTAATTGCTTACCTCGTGTGTGGTGATATTTAAAGCTATTGAGATGGCGAGTAATGTCTTGTATGCTGTTTCTTCTTGTACTTCTTTTTATCACATAACAAGTAAATTAGACTGCCATAAAATAGAATCTTGGTTTAAAAACAAAACCAGGATGTCACACCATAGACACTAATAAAAGCTAAGTTAATCCTAAAATTACCGACTTATTTTAATACTATTCACAATTTGTGGGGGAGGGGCTGTGTATTGCTTCATATTGAGTAATTTTATGTTTCTTGCTTGTTACAGAACT
>NW_013666718.1:204036-205359 GCF_000517525.1 Limulus polyphemus | reverse complement strand
AAATAATATATACACACACACACACACACACACACACACACACACACACACACACACACACACATTGATCAGTGCATGAACTAGTTCGTTTATAATTAATTGTGTACAGGAACTTAAAATATACAAAAGCAGAATTGATTTAGAATTATATCTGCTTAAACAAGTGAATTATTTCAGAACTTTTTGTATATTATTGAACATATTCCCTCAGTATTATTTCTGAAGAAGGCAGATGTTATAAAAAATTGTTTTGGCTAAATGTAGCTATAATATGATAATATGCTCCTTGTGTTCGAAAGAAAAATATAAGTGTAGTTATTTATAAAATCAAGTATGATGTTACTTCTTTACTTTTGTCAGAAGGCTAGTTAGTGTTGTGAATATTACTTATGAATCCAACAAGGTTAGAAGCATTAGTCACAGTTCATCAAGTTGTTTACTTGATTTCGGTAAGGAATTAACTTCTTTGGCTTGCAGTTTTACCCATTGTAAATGGAGCCCTACCTTAACAATCAGATAATGGTGGATTAAATTCATACGATGTGAGATGGCTGTACTCAACGACCAGTAACAACACTGTCGGGAATTAGTACAGTTTGATGTAGTTGTATGTACTTCGTATCTTGGAAGCTTTGCGGATTTGAAATTCATAAATCTTTGGGACAAGTGAATGTTCATAATAGAGGGATGAATGTATTCACCATTACTACTGTGAGATGTTCCTCCTACACTAAATCCAGATCAATGATTTTTTCTTTAAAAAATGGTTGAGGCATCAGTGGCTCTGTTGACTTGGAGTTTTCATTATTAACCTTTTTTATTCTAAAAGCATGCCATTATTGGACAATGGTTATTTCACTATCTTGTAGTGCCAAAAGCCTGAATTATAAAATTCCAATTGATATGGAGTATGACACCAGGGATTGATGGCTTCGTCAATCCTTTTGTCTCCACGAGCTCCTCAACACTACAGAAGGAGTAGATAAGCTACCCCTAGTCCTTGATCCTGTGTTGATAATACTAGTGGGAAATGCTGGCCGCAGCAACATCAAAGATACGGTATCAATCTGGATGGGATTAAGGTCAAACTTTTCATGAAAATATTCTACATTTAGCCGAAATTCTCATAAACATGACGAATAAAAATATTTACTAATTTACAGAAACTAAATCCTATGCTTGACTAAAACCAATTGGCTGATGAAGTTAAAATTATTTCCATTCGTTGTTGTTGGGCTTAGGATTCTTCTACAGTAGGTGTCTGTGACTTGTTAGAGATAAATTCAGCGATGAATAAACGGGTTAAACATATGTACAAATTAT
>NW_013666718.1:185061-203245 GCF_000517525.1 Limulus polyphemus | reverse complement strand
CACACTATTTATGAGTATCACTTAATCTTCTGCCCTCATTCTATATTCTCGACGTCAACGTATTGCACGCGACGTTCTATAGTCTCAACATCAATGACTTTTAAACATGCTTCCTTATAATCGTCTGTCTTTAACTCTTATTATAACATTAACTAAACAATAATAAAATATTCACTCACAAAAAATAAATTAATCAATAATATCTAAACTAAACAGTCTTTTATATCATGACAGCGCTTAACAACAAACAAACAATAAAAATAACTATTTATTTGATGGTTATGTTTCTTTATCAAACTGTTAATCTCATGTCTATCTTTTCAAAAATCAGTTTCCTAAAGTGCCTTTCCAATTTATGCTATTTTTAAATATCTTTGTAATTCATTACTTAACTCTATTGCACATTTTAATGTACAGATAACAAATTTATCTGTGTTTCTTAATATACAAACAAATGCTTCAATTCTCTAGTTGAATGCTTCTTACTTCTTTTAAATCAACCATGGAATTATTTTTATTGGTTTCTTAATAGGACAATGTTACTTATAGGTAACGCACCCATTTATAACTTACCATAACACATTTTCTGTGAAACATATACCTATCTGTGTAAGAAATTCAAAGAAAACAATTTTATACCGTATTTTCGTAATACGTACAGTAAATGGTTAAATCTTTGTTTGTTTGTTGTGAATTTCGCGCAAAGCTACACGAGGGCTATCTGCGCTAACCGTCCCTAATTTAGAAGTGAAAGAGTAGAGGGAAGGCAGCTAGTCATTACTACCCACCGCCAACTCTTGGGTTACTCTTTTACCAAAGAATAGTGGGATGAGGATTCGAACCCGCAACCCTCAGATTGCGAGTCAAGTGCTCTAACCACCTGGTCAGATGGTTAATAACTCGCAACATGAGCATATGTTTGTTTGAATTTCAAGCAAAGCTACTCGAGGTTATCTGCGCTAAATGTCCCTAATTTAGAAGTGATAGACTAGAGGAAAGGCAGCTAGTCAATACCATCCACTGCCAACTCTTCCATGTATGGCTGAAAGGGAGGAGCATGTTCGGTGATGGAATTCGGACCTTGATACGCAGATTGCGAGTCAAGCATTCTAACCACCAGCTCATGTAAGAATATAATACTACGTGTTTAAGGTCGTTTGTCAAAGCTTGTTGTTTAGTTGTTGATTTTATATGTGGGCAACAATAAAAAAAAAAAAATAATAATAATAAAAAAAAAATCGTGATACATTTAAAAGGTGTTTAATACTGTCAGAAAAGAAAATGAAATTTTCGGAAAATTCAAAATTTTGAACTTGACTGATATGTTCCACTTACTTCATTACAACTTTAATAGCAGAAGATAATTAAATTCATTAAAGGCCCTCCCGAACTTGTAAATAAAGTCGTAAATCAAGTTACTTAAATTGGTGCACATCTTTGGTTCTGTGTTTTCGTTTTCTGCTTTTCTTTATTATAATTTTGCGATATGTAATTTTACAAGTAAAAATCGTGTGGAAATAGGTGAGAAGAAAATAAACTAGAGGGCGACAACAACTCGCCCAGTATTAAAATTCGATGACGAGGAATCCACTTTGAGACTAATAATGGTTGGAGACGGCTTGAATGCGTAATGAAGAAAAACTTTAATACAAGTTTAACATAACAGCAAATGTACAACGTTTCGACAAGGTTTTGTCATCATCAGCGCATTTATATTAAAGTTTTTCTTCGTTACCCATTCAAGCAGTCTCCAACCATTATTCGCTCAGTATTCATTTTTTGTTGTGACCATTGAAATATTTAGGTGCTAAAATACTTTTCTTAACTTGAAAATAAAGACTTGCTCAACGTATACTTAGATTTTCAAGTTTATATATTAAACAACAACCCCCTCCCAGTTGCACAGCGGTATGTCTGCGGACTTAACGCTAGAAATCAGGTTTCGATACCCGTGGTGGACAGTGCACAGATAGCCCATTGTGTAGCTTAGTGCTTAACTTAAAAAAACAAACAATCAAAGAACCATACAGTCGCTCTATCATAGTTTTGATAATTTGTAATAAGCAAGAGGCGAGTTCTGCATTATCAGTGCACACAATGAACCTTTATAGCGCCCCTAGCGATTTTATTAGTCTGCGCAAGGGTTAAGTTGGTTGAAACCGGTACAGTATTTTTTTCAAAGCAGTAAATAAATGGCTTTACTTTTTTTCTGTTTTCACCAAAGGACCTAATCTAGGTACCAGTCAGGAGCAACAGGATTGTTCAGTCAAATCGGTACAGAAATACGCGGATCGTTTTTGGATTTTCACGCACCTTTACTGAGAGAATACATTTATTGCACAATATGGCTACCATTAGGGTCTTGGTACGCGATTGCTTTATTGAGAGAAAAGTTGAGGTTACACGTTTATTTCGTAACGTGTCTGCTATTAGGCTTATGATAGCAAGAATTTTATATCTTGAACGGGATTATAGAACTTTCAACACTAGATGCAATAAATAAATATATAAATATATTCAATAGCTTGCTTATTCGTGTAATAGAATAATATTTCGTGAGTTTCAGTTACCTAGATTTTATTCGTTCCTAACCCTATTCTACTAACTTTTAAAGTTCCTTCCGAGTTTTCATCTCGTGGATTTGAAAATATATTTTTATATTTGAAACGTAAAGATGTTTCGGTAGCGTACTGGAAAACTGATGACCGAGCTAAGCCTTCATTCTAATGCTACTATGTTATTGATCGTGCGAGTGTGAAGCTGGACTCTGAAGAGTGTTTGTTGCTACAGGCGAATCTCTCGAGATTCGTACATGGAGAACGCGCTCAACGAGTCGTTTCCTCGGCAACTTGCAGTGTGTTATCAACTTTCTACAAAAGTCAATAGCAAGAAGTTAAAATTTGTTGCATATCGCAAATCAACAAGGAAATTTGCGTAGAAAGATAATTCTGGAACGTTCGGTTTTATTAAAGTGGAAGTCAAAAGGCTCGTGGGAATAATTTATTAGATGGGGAATACTGTAGCGGAAGCTAAGATTAAGAAAACTAAGGACTTGCCACTGTTTATGCTACTGTGTATTATTAAATGTATGGTGGCATTAGACACTCGGAAATTTATGATAAATGGTTTAAATTTACATCGGTGGCTCAGCGGTAGGCTTTAGAACTTATGTTAAAATTCAGAGTTCGGTCCTCGAGGCTTACACAGCGCAGACAGTTCATTGAACAAAAACAAACATTTTCAAAAGTCCAGTTCTAGCAGTTTTCACGATAAAGTTTAAATCCGTTATAAGAAAGACACGTAGCGACAACCATCTTGTCCATATTAACAATAACGCACAAATATTTTTATTACAGTTGAGTTAGAACAGTTGTCACAGTAACTAAACTTATGAATTAGGTTTGTTATAACCTCCATTACAGCCCCAAGCGCTTAACCAAACCTCCATTGCAGTAAACTATTTTGCATTACCTGCTATATTCAGTTAACATCTGCAATGAAACGAATCACTAACTTGCTTGGATTCTATTGGCTGTATCCATAAGGATACCTATTTGTACTCTAAAATTTCAAAATATTTATATATTCCAAAGGTTGAGTAAATACAAGAAGACTTGTTTGTAGTTGAGCACAATGGGTTATCTGTGCTGTGTCCACCACGGGTATCGAAACCCGCTTTTTAGTCTTCAGACTTACGACTGAATCACGGGGGGGGGGAGGTCACACAAGGTAGGGGAAGATTTACTTATTTGACATTTTTAAAGAACTATTTTACTCAAATCACAATTCTTTAAGCAGTATTTTGTTAAGTTATATATTGGGTTATATTGTGGGTATTTTATAAGCAATAAAGTAGGCTCAAGTAAGGCGTTTGAATTACGTCCCGAATATTTGATTGCAATACTTAGGTTTAAGTGAGTTTTATGTTTTACCTCTTAAAATCACTAAAATAGTTTTTATGTCCTATTTTAGGTGTTTTGAAGAGAAATGATGATACTAGGCCTATTGATTCTCCTTGTCACATGCCCTTTCAGCTTATTGTTCGAGTTTCATCATTTTGATACTCAAAAAAAGGAGCTCCTAGAAAAGCTTGGTGACACCGGCATTCACTTAGATAGCCTATCTGGAGCCATCAAAGTCACCAATGCGAGTAACAACTTCGGCCTAACTCTCTATCACGCTTTACCTGATTCAGGCAACCTCTTTATCTCTCCATTTAGTTTGTCCACTGTACTGACCATGGCCTATTTAGGCGCCCGGAATTCTACTGCTCAACAGATGAGCTATGCGCTTGGCTATTCTCGTGTTGGGTTAGACGCTTCGGGTGTCCTAAGTGGGTTGCAGCAAACCAACGATCTGCTGAATAGTCAGAAGAATAGTTATGATCTGGAGGCCGCCAATGCAGTTTTAGTTCAGCGAGGCTTGGGTCTTTTGGCTGTTTACCAACAGGCACTCACAGAATACTTGGGTGCAGTTCTGCAAGAAGTGGACTTTGCAACCGAAGAAGTAAAAGTCCAATATGAAGTCAACAGTTGGGCATCACGACAAACAAAAAACAAGATTTCGAAACTGTTGGATAAACCACTTCCAAAGGACAGTCTCCTGGCTTTGTTAAATGCAGTATACTTTAAAGGCACGTGGCAAACTATGTTTGACCAAAAGTTGACCCAGTCTGAAACTTTTTACAATAATGGACGAACCCCAGTCACAGTCCGTATGATGCACTCGAAATCAAAATTTCCCTTTTTCTACGATTCCAAACTTGGAGTATATGCTCTAGAGATGCCCTACAGGGGTAGTCACATTTCCATGTTGATTCTGCTGCCAGATAATAGGAACGGACTACTACATCTGGAGGATGCACTTTCCATCCCGTATTTACAGAATATTTACAACAGACTTCAAGATAGGAGAGTTGAGGTTGCGATGCCCCGATTCAAGCTGGAGGCAAAGTATGAAGACGATCTGAAGAGAACTCTGCAGCAAATGGGAATGTCGGACGTTTTTGATCCTAGCAGAGCCAATCTTGCCGGGATAACTAGGCAACGTGGTCTTTACCTGACAAAGGTCATCCACAAGTCCTACATAGAAGTCAATGAGGAAGGAAGTGAGGCCGCTGCAGTGAGTGTGGTGGTTGGAGCAGAACGAATAGGAGGCAGGAATGATGAACAGTTCATCGCAAACCATCCCTTCATATTCTTGATTCGAGACTACCGCACTGGATTAATTCTTTTCTTGGGTCGCGTTAACGAACTGTAATACTCGACGTGGTCGAAGAGATAATATTATATATAGGGTGAAGAATAATTACTTCCAAGTGTGTATTTTAGATATATAATTATACAACGTAACTAAATACGATCAAAAGTATCAGAATAATAAAACCTGGGTATTTTTTTTTCCGTTTTAACCTTCCATGTTTTAGTTTTAACTTGCTGTAAACTGTTCTAATGTTGTAGAAGAAAACACTGCAAACAAAATCGCTTAAAGAAACATCAATTTTAAGTAGCTCATAAAACATAAGTTTCATACAACCATACCTTAAATGTTTGGTGTTCGTAATTTTTTAATTAGAATTCTACCTGAAAATATTCGATTATTTCTGAAAATGCTGTTTCTGTAATAAACAAAATAAAAATCACATTTTGCAATTAAAAACATTCTATGTTTAAACCGAAAAATTAAACAATACAGCCTTTGTTTAGAGCATATCATCTATCCAAAAGACCCTCAGATTGCGAGTCGAGCGCCCTAACCACCTTGTCATGCCGGGCTAAAGAAGGGAATCGAACCCCTGATTTGAGCGTTGGAAATCCGAAGAATTACCGCTGTCCCACCAGGGGACTGTCGTAAAAGGACAATATGCTTTAGATGTGGTAGCCAAGTGAATGAAGAGGTTACACATATTTTCTATGGAAGTATCTAAAACCATTCCGAATAAGTTCGGCGCATTTTGTCACATTATAACGCCCCCACGGCTAAAAGGGGCGAGCATGTTTGGTGTGTCGGGGATTCGAACCCGCGGTCAATCCCACTATTCGTTGGTAAAAGAGTAGCCCAAGAGTTGGCGGTGGGTGGTGATGACTAGCTGCCCCCCCTCTAGTCGTACACTGCTAAATTAGGGACGGCTAGCGCAGATAGCCCGATGTGGCTTTGCTATAAGAAAACACACTCGCCCTTTTAGGAAATTTCCAAGTCTCATGAGAATTAATAGGACACAGACAAAGGTGTTTGTGGAAACCTAAACAAAATAGTTGGTTCTTTACATAAAATAAGTTTCATTAACACAGTCTTTTGTTCTAATCAGTAACACTTTAATCGTCGAGTTTCTTCAATCTGCTCGGTGATTGGACAGATTTATGGGCTTATAGTGTAGCGTCGGGCTAACGAATGTTTACATTGTTTAAGATGTATTATTGGTTATCTGTGAAATGGACACTTTAAGATTAAACTGTTGTTGTTATGCCAGTTATTTACACTTAAATAAATTCTAGTTTTGATGTGCGAGTGCCATTGCTTGCTAAAGAAACCGTTATCCAAAACTTGCCAGTTTTAACTCGGATATTATTAAACGTCACGCGCTACTCCACGTTATAATGCTAATGTTTATAACCCTGAAATGACGTCCTCGTTTAATATCCTGGTGCACAGAGATTCTGCTGTTCGTCGTAACTATAGGAGAGTGGTATTACTTTTCCAGCTACTATGGAGAGAAAAAAAAAAGCATCTAGGAAAAATAATAAAGACATGAACAGGAAAAATAAGATATTTCATTGTATCTTGGTGCTCATTTAAAACGAAAAAACAAAATATTTTTCTAAATCATCATTGTTAGCAGCTGCAATATGATATATATTGTTATTACAAACTGAACAAGTTAAAACATGTCGCTGGCCTGCATTTTTAACAGACTGTTATGAACGATGAGGCTTTTCATTATAATTGAAAAATCCTATTTTTTTTTAAAACACTATTTATTAAAGAGACGGGCCCGGCATGGCCAGATGGTTAGGGCGCTAATTCCTAACAGCTTACATTTGTTTTCATTGTGTTTTTTTAACGGTGTCTAACTACCACGAAAAACAATATATCACCCAATGGGAGTGCACAGTTTGGGTGAATAAAATTGCAGATGGTTATGCCGCATGATTCGCAATCTGAGGGTTGCGGGTTCGAATCTCCGTCCAACCAAACGTGTTCGTCCTTTCTGCCGTGGAGGCGTTATAATGTGACTGTCAATCCCACTATTCGTTGGTAATAGAGTAGTCCAAGATTTGGCGGTGGGTGGTGATTGATGCCTTCCCTCTAGTCTTCACTGCTAAATTAGGGACGGGTAGCGCAGATCAATAAGCTGTAAAATGCCGTTCTCTTATTGACACTTGGTGCCAGTTTATTTTGTACATCAAATGTTTGTTTTTGCCTTTCTTTATCAGAACCATTTATCGTTAATTCGTGTTATTAAATGTTTTGGTTAGATCTAGAACACTGGTGGGAAGAAAGCTAACTGGTGCTATATAAATGCGATGGTGATTGTTAGATATAGAACACTGGTGGGAAGAAAGCTAACTGGTGCTATATAAATGCGATGGTGATTGTTAGATATAGAACACTGGTGGGAAGAAAGCTAACTGGTGCTATATAAATGCGATGGTGATTGTTAGATATAGAACACTGGTGGGAAGAAAGCTAACTGGTGCTATATAAATGCGATGGTGATTGTTAGATATAGAACACTGGTGGGAAGAAAGCTAACTGGTGCTATATAAATGCGATGGTGATTGTTAGATATAGAGCACTGGTGGGAAGAAAGCTAACTGGTGCTATATAAATGCGATGGTGATTGTTTATAAGCATGCTTTCAAGCTGTGTGTAAACGAGAAATATTACAGATCTGAACAACGGCCACTAGGTAACGTATAAAGTTCCAAAACCTTAGCATGGTTAGGGTATTTGACTCTCAATATGAATGTTGTGGATCCGAATCTCAAACTCAAATATGCTGACAAGCTGCCCATCCCTTCACAATTACGGACTACTAGCGCCGTTAACCCACGAATAGTTTTGGACGAAAATAATAAAAATAAACAAATAAATATTTTCAAAAATTAATGTTTATAAAATATCCAAGTGAACATAATATACAGTAAATAATGTACCATAAACCAATAAGAATAGCATCAATAAATATATAGGGAGTTATTAATTTGATGAATTGGAATGTTAAATAACAAATATAATGATTGTTATTTTAAACAATACACTGATCTTTACAATTGGTAAAGTCAAAATACTTTGTTTAAGCTGTGACTTCAGTGTGCTAATTATTATCATTTTTATGGAGTTAGCATTTACCATTGGCCTTAGCTAAAATCTTGAAAATGATTTGAATTAACTTAAGACCTGTTCGAACATATTTCATTTTGATCCAACTTCAGGACTGTGTGTGTGTATAACAATAACTTCCTCTCAGAGAGAGCTGTGTTCTTAGAACGAAACTAGAAATCAACTTGGCCATCAATTATAGCTATTTAAGTATACTTTTATTACGTATTACTTACAAAGATTATGATTTATTGTTTCGTCACTTGAGAACTCTCGTAGTAAACGAGAGTTTCGGACAATTACCCAATACCATTTCACGAGGTTCGGCCGGCTTAGGAGGTTTAGATTAGTCCTAAATATAAAATAAAATATCATAATCCAAATCAATCTTTAAAATAAAACATGAACAACAATAAAAGTAATACATTCGACATAGGACAACCAATATTATGATAAAAAAGAACTGGTAAAGGCAGCTTTTGAGCGTTCCATTGTGGTTTTTCACACATAAAGCTTGGCAATAAAGGCGGGAAAACAACAACTTTTACTCTACAGATAATGATAATAAACTTTTCATTTCAACTGAGGTTTCGTTATTGTAGCGTCATCAGTGCTAATAGTACGAGAGTTGTTTTGATTATGTACTACAAATTCTGAAACAAACCATAACACAAAGTTTTTTCTTTATTATTTTTCACATCATAAAGTCAGCTTTAAAGCGTCCCATTTTGGTTTTTCAAAAATAATTCTTATATATTTTTCACATTATAAAGTAATAGTAGTACTGATAAAGTTAGCTTTCTAGCGTCCCATTTTGGTTTTTCAAAAAGAAGAAGAGTTAGAGAGAATCTGATTGAAGTGTTTAAGATTGTTAAGGGAATTGATAGTCTTAATGCATCAACTATTTTTTTTATATTTAATGGTGAGAATGGCAAAACTATGGCACACAAACAAATTTTGGCAGCTTTGGAGTCATCTTCAGCTAAGCAAGCTTTAATTTTCTTGCAGAATGTTTGGCCTTTGGAATGTGTTGCCTTCAAATGTTGTGAAGGCAGTTAATTTAAGAACAATTAAGAATGACTTATTTTAAAATAAATGGATCAACATTTTTGTCCAATCAAATTGGGGAGCTACAAAGCTGTCTTTACCAGTACTACTATTACCTTATAATGCGGAAAATATAAAAGATTTGGGTGTGAAAAACCAAAACGGGACGCTAGAAAGCTAACTTTATCAGTACTACTATTACTTTAAAATGTGAAAAATATATAAGAATTATTTTTTAACAAGACTTTGTATGACCAATCCGATCAACACAGCCCCTTTCCTGTCTATTTTACGTCTTTACTGTATGAAATAATCAGTATAATTTTGATGGGAATAACCTTAACAGTGTTATAGAAAAAAAAAAAAGATATTGGTGTTCTGGTTGATTAGTTTCTTGAGCCATCATCCAAACAATGTATTGTTTCTAGTAGTAGGGCAAACATGATTTCAGGTTGTATCTACAAAAATATTGAATACAAGTCTAAAAAGGATATAATTTCATTGTACAGGTTATTGATAGGCCACATTTGAAGTATTGTGTTTGGTCTTTGAACGACATTGAATTGTTGGAAAGGGTTCAGCAGAGAGTTGCTAAGATGATACCCGAGATGAAAAGATTGTCATACTAGAACATTTTAAGATCTCTGAACTTGTTTTCTGTTGAATAAAACCAGTAGGTGGCCATCTAGGAAAGTTTATGGTATTATTAAAAAGGATTATAAAGAGGTATCATGGTAGACCAATAGTTGCCAAAGACAGGCATTTTGAATAATATAAACTTGCAGGTTATTTTTTTAATTTCCTTTATTATTGTTTTGTTTATTCTAGATAAAGATGCAGAATCTAAATTT
Organism: Limulus polyphemus; assembly: GCF_000517525.1. Classification (NCBI taxonomy): domain Eukaryota; kingdom Metazoa; phylum Arthropoda; class Merostomata; order Xiphosura; family Limulidae; genus Limulus; species Limulus polyphemus. The sequence continues at coordinate 193,025 of NW_013666718.1, read as the reverse complement.
TGGTGTATTTTCCATATGGCAGTTTTTATCTCTATATGCTAATATTTTTCTCGAAAAGAAATAAATAATGTGATTACAATTGTAAGGTTAAAACGCTATTACACGCTCTTCCTAATAGGAACCGTAGTGGGCCAGTTAAGAAAGATGTGATTAAAAGTATTATCAGCTGTATTCTAATGATACCAATCAACAGATCATGCTTCGCCAGTCTAGGCGTCATAAACCATAACAAAGCGACATCCTCAGAACGTGTTTTTGAAGCTTATAAATCATGTCTCCTGAGAATCACAGTATAAAATACTCAATTTGTGTAAGTACTTTATTCGGATGGTCATGTAATCGTTTTTGGAAACGATGATTAAGATCGAGATAAGTAGAGATGGTGTTAGACTAGATCTTTTTGACTTCTGAAGTCACAGAGGTCACTTATGGTTGACCTCCAGACGACACCCTCCAGTTACTGAAGCCATGTTGGATAACGTCTTAAGTTATTAATGCTTCATAACTTTTCTATCTGTATTGATAGTGGAATCGAACCTCTGATTTTAGAGTTGTAAATCCGACAACTTACCGTTGGAAATTTTCAACCAGAGTAACGTCTTATGCGACATACGGACTAAACGGTTAGGTCAGAGACCCTAAAAGTTCTGATATAACCATCTGTATGTTAGACCTGATGACCACTAATAAGTATAATATACAGCATACTCTTAACCGAATGGACTTATACTGCTAGAAACCGGGTTTCGATACCCGTGATGGGCAGAGTACAGATAGCTCTTTATGTAGCTTTGTGGTTAATAACAAACAACAACAAAACAACTTAACCAAATGAACTTATACTGCTAGAAACCGGGTTTCGATACCCGTGGTGAGCAGAGTACAGATAGCTCTTTGTGTAGCTTTGTGCTTAATAACAACAAAACAACTTAACCGAATGGACTTATACTGCTAGAAACCGGGTTTCGATACCCGTGGTGGTCAGAGCACAGATAGCTCTTTGTGTAGCTTTGTGGTTAATAACAAACAACAACAAAACAACTTAACCGAATGGACTTATACTGCTAGAAACCGGGTTTCGATACTCGTGGTGGTCAGGGCACAGATAGCTTTTGTGTAGCTTTGTGGTTAATAACAAACAACAACAAAACATCTTAACCGAATGGACTTATACTGCTAGAAACCGGGTTTCGATGCCCGTGATGGGCAGAGCACAGATAGCTCTTTGTGTAGCTTTGTGGTTAATAACAAAAAAACTTAACCGAATGACTGGAACGAGTATCGTAATTATGTCGTGGCTCGAACTTTGAACCTTTCGATCGGTAACCTGACACACGAACCAATATGTCATACAATGAAATAGAAACACATTTAATTCGCCACAGATAAGTAAGCTTAAATCGAGGATGTAGGAAAATCTGGCTACGAATAACTACCATGGTTTTGTACGACACAAAACTACATAGAGAAGATCTGAAGGTATGTGTGTGTCATCATGAGGAAATGTAGCAAACTTTGTAAAATGATTGAAAGAGTTCACCATCTATAACCTTGGAAATTTGTCGTTTGTTAACTTGGTTCTTTTAGTAACACATGTTATTTTTATGACATACATATTTCTTTTATTGTTTAAGTGAAACTTTCCAGGAAGTTAAATTAATAATCACGTTGCAATTTCTTTATTCAAAGAATATAAAAAAAAAGATTAAATCGTTTTCGTACTTATGAGGCTACAGAACATTTTCGAAATCGTGTTGAGACCTTTAAACCAGGAGATGATTTTACTCCTAGGGAAACCCCATACACGTGAAGAAACAACGATGTTATAATCACTCAAAATTGGCAATATTTTCCTTAAGTTTTCATTCCTATATTCAAGGCCAATAACAAAGAAACGAAACACGTTGTTCATGTAAGATATACACATATAATGCATACATATACTGAATGAAACTTTGACTCCCTGTTTTTCCACCCAAACCTACATGCGTAAAAGAGTGACGTCTTTGTCATTACAAAAATAAAACACACATACATATTATACATACAAATAAAACAAAACTGTTACCCACAAGCACAAAACAACGAGAAACTAGAATAGTTTTTATTCTCCTTTTTTCTACATATATTCATGCATTTGGTAAAGAAAGGGCACTCCAAACTAAACCCAAATTGTACATTTTAAATGAGAATAAATTAACTTCATGCAAAATAAACTCTTACCTTATGGCCCATCCAAGGCTTCACTCCCAGGACTTGCTGACACAGAGAAAGGCCCCAGTGGAGCCCAAGATACAAGATGGTGGAGACCCTAAAGAATCAGTAATTAGGATTGAGGTGGAGACTCACAAGCACCACACCTCCTCCTTGTATCGTGTCAGAGAAAGGTTACCCTCTGCCTCACCCAGTCTTCTTTTCTGTTGTATATGACCCATATTTCTGTCCAATTGGCAGCTATTTACTAACACTGCCTTTTCAACATTTGAATCTGATCAAGCATTAGTTGGCACATTATCACCTTAGATGGTATGGTTAGAATCTTTTTCTTTTAGACGGTTCCTATGCTCTCTTTGCCATTGGTACCTCATTTATGATGATGTAGTGTTTCTACTTAGATAAACAATGGTCGATGTTTTTTATATAGAGGCTGTAGCTGGTCCACAAGTTGGCTAATTTGTCTGGATAACCATTGTCACAGTTTTCTGGTTTGGAGTTGTCCTGGAACTCACCCTGTCTATACTTTCCTAGGAATTGGATGCCCCTTAAGATACATCTAGTGCTAGGAATATCTTCTTCCAGCTTCAGGATGTAGTGGTCCTGTTGGAAGTATGGACACATATAACATTATATCCTAATGATGGTGGCACATCTTTCAGTGGGTAAAGTTACTAGGCCCTGTTACCCCCTCAGACTTCACCTCCTCCTTCCACAAGGTAAGGAGGGAAAACAATGAAGACTGCTGGGCAACCCGAATACTAGGCTACTCCAAAGTTGTAGCTGTCATTGCCATCATGGTATACTTGGATGCAAAGACACTGATCTTCACAGTGCTAGTAAGATTATCCACTGTTTTAGGTGTCACTACAACCCCTGCAGATTTCAAGGCTAACCATACCACAGATGAAGTGAACTTTCCATGTCAAATTCGTTGGTAAGCATAACATTCTCATTTATGGGCTTGGGTACCATGTAAGTCAGGCCAGCCCTGAGTGATCCAGCTTTGATAGTTTTCTTAACTCCCTCACTAAGAAAGAATTCTTGTACATCCTGCAGAAACTTTATGTTTCACAGATGGAATAATTTGAAGGGTCTATAATTCAGGAAGGAAAGGTTTTAGTAACACAAATAAAGCGGGAGAATAACTATCAGCTAGTTGAAGATGAAAGACACTGACCATAGCTCAAACTTGACTTTAAATACTGAAAGTCGAGATTCATGTGTAGGGTTAACAAAATTGCTGTCAAAGGTTCAGCTGAGCTGTATAGATTACATGGGGATGGTAACGTATGATTACAACTCCAAATTACATATTAGGTATTGATCAAGTGGTATGTATACAGGATTACTGTGTATTCGTGCACCAACTCACGTATATAACACATATACAGAGAATCTGAGGACTTCCTGGTCCCTGGTCTTCCCTGCATCCAACCAGCTACCCTGTGGTTATGCTGCCACTTGTTGTCCCTGCTTCACACACTCCACACCCAGTTTCATTTGTAGCCTGCCATTTGGTTGTCACATAGACAGCACCCAGTTCCAGTAGGAAAGCATTGGGCTCAATGCTGCAATAGGTTCCCGAAACAATCGAGTTCACACAGGTTAGGTGGCGCTAACATCACCTTTGACCATTGGCCTTTCTTAACACTTTATTGATCTTTCTTTAAATGCTTTCTTCCATTTCCAAATTGATGTTTCCAGTTTTGATGTAAATTACAAGGTTCCCACTTCCACTATTGCATTTACAGATTGCATGTTCATACTTTAAAATTGTATTTTGTAATGATGTAAGAAAATATTCAGACAAACTGTTTATTAAAATTGCTTATTATCTGTACTGCTCAGCTAGATTGTGAGAATGATTTTCTCAAAACATGTGATGACGTTTCACATCAGAATATTCACCCAGAGGCTTGAAAAGGAGGTGGTCACAATGCTCTTTCAATCACTAGCTTTCACATCACAAGATGATCCTAACGTTCGATAATCAAGTGATAATTCTAAAATGTAGTACATACATCAGATCTAATGTAATATGTCTTGGAAAAACAATCACCAAATGCTCGACCTAATGATCATTTTAACTTTCATATGAGTGGTAATGGTACAGTGTATGCCTTAGGTCATCACTTAGTGGCTCAGAAAGCAAGGGTCAAGACACCCATTTGCTCATGCAGATGTCAAGGGTGACATGTGCCCATCCTATGCCCCTCTAATAGTGGTAATCTTACTTAGAGGGTTAGAATTTTGTATGTTCATCATGTTCTATGCCTTTTCTGTATCTATCAGGAAATTGACCTCAAACCCTTGTACCTTCATCAGCACATATCAAACTCCACCCAGGTCTGACCACTAAACTCTTTGGTGCAACTAGTGTGCTGTGTTCCTACAAGCTGGTGACCAAACCTAGCTTGGGCTCCATTAGTTTTACAGAACATCTGCCACAACATCCATCATTTGTTGTTAGCCATCCAAGACATGCTGATACAGTGGCTTGTACTGATAATATTGCCTACTTTGCTGCTCATTAAAGTGACGAGGCTGTAGGTTGGCTGGCATCTGCTGAGTTTTAGCTGAAACTAATTGTCCTGTCATCTATGCTGCTCAACAAAGTATGCTTATTTTCTTTACCAGTGTGCCATTAGTCCACAAGCAAAGCAGATGCTTCACTCTTTCCATTCTGGATGAATGATATCGAGGTGGAGACATTTGTATCTGCTGCGGTGTTATTTTCATGGGCAGACCTTTTGACAGCATGCACCCCATGGGTGGACCTTTATGTGAAATGTACTCAACTGATACACCTAAATAGCCCTACCTACTCACTCGTGACCAGTGGGACTGCATTGCACTGCTGAGATTTGTGGGTGGATGGTTGTTAGCCACTTAGTTGGTTCTGATGTGGTGGAGGTTCTTGGCTAGCACCATTCACCAGTGTAATTTAAATACAGATGTTCCTGATTCTTTTTCTCCAATGGATAGTTTGAAGTGACCATGATGTACACTGTTTTAATGAGTATGCTCATCACTTCAAAGTACTGTCACGTAAGCTCAATGGGAAGTCCCTCAATGAACTTGTTGGCAAGGGTAGCCTTCCAATCTGTAGAAACACCAGCAAGTATGCCTTCTCATTCATTTTATATAAATTTTCCGCATAAATGGCTAGCCCCTTGATGCTGATAACCTTCCAAGCCTTGATCTTGGCAGAACTGATCACCCGATTTTCTGCTGAATCAACTCACTGATATACCTCATATACAACTGTTTCCCATTTCTCCTCCCACTGTTCACACAGATGTTCAATAACATCAAGGAATAGAACATTGAACTTTAGGATCAGGTATTGAACAGCTTGTTCCCAAGTCCATCCATTCCAGGAAGTGACCAGCATGGAACACCTTAGGAACTGGTGTAGGTCCTATTTTGCTTTACCTCGAACATTTGAAGCATGATCTGTTTAGTCTAACTCATAAGGATCTATTATGTTGGCCAAAGCCTTTCCTTTATGAGAACCCTATCAATTCCAGGTGGAGATAAGTTGATGTCACCACCTCCAGATAGAAGCTATTAACACGAACTGGAAAACCCACATTGGCAGTGTCACAGAGCAATGAACTATTTGAAATGGCTTGATATACAGTTCTATATGACCTCATATATCACAGATGCTGTGAGGTTATGGGAATCTTTCAGTACTGAAAGGTACATTTCCTATTGCTCCCAGTCTTCACATGGGTGCCTGTTATCTCACCTGCTGAGGGAACTGATTGGAAGAGATCATTCACTAGCGGCATATTGAAGTCTTTCTTCGCTGGTTGCTTGTGGTCTGGACCAAAACTGGGGCAATGGTGTTCTGACTGGTGACAGTCTTGGAGTTCTGAAAAGACCCTCTCCATACATGTTGTTGGACTCGCCATGTGCCACTTTATTCTGATGGACATAAGTTATCCAGGCTTATTTTCTGCAAGGATCGATTTTCAGGAGTACAGTGTACTCCAGTGGTGTGCATTCTCCAGACATGAATAAATCCTCTTGAGTCTGTGATTGCAGGCTAAATGATGTCATGGACCTTAGCATCATGAGCCAAATTTCTATGTTCAAGAAAGGGCTTCTTGACTCAATACTGCTTTCCTGTATTGCAGTGAGTTCTCCTTCTTGGTTGTAAGTCCTTCTGTTTCGTGAACATGCCATTCTACGTTCTTGAGCTAAGTGATTGAGCTAGGGCTACTATGCATGTTATCAAGAAATAAACTCTACAATAAATCCTGTTACCAGAAAATTTGTGGATTAGTCTGTGTTTGAAAACTTAATTGAGCTTCAATCTTATGTGAAGAATCAAAAGACTGGAAAAGATTGAAAAAAATTAACACAGTCTTTAGGACAACAGATTGAAAAAATATAATGCAAGTTATGTGTTTGTATAGACAGGACCACAGTCAGTTATCTACTAGGTGGTGTTTACTTCTACAGCTTTCACTCTCTTAAGATTGCTCTCTGCAGAATAAAAATATGATGATTTAAAATATGGTCTTTACTCGAATGTCTTCTAGAAGAGTTTAACCAAGAAAGTGTGCTGGAATTCAACAGGTAAACTCAATTTCTTTGTCAGTTAACAGCAGCATACCATAGCTATTGTTTTCTCACAGCATTGCTGGCCGTAGCATGCAGACATCATCCATTTAGTCAGCAATGGATATTATAGTCGATTATTTTCCCATAGCATTGTTGGCTGTAGCAGACACGCATTATCAATTTGGCCAGCGAAGAACGTGGATGCACTATGTTACTGCACTATTCCTCTCGGGCAGAATCAGAATAGACATTATCTACTATGGAGAACAAGGAAACAGAACAACTAGAACGAGGCAACTTCAACAGTTTTCTGGACTACGTGTTTATACCATACTGCATAGAAAGTACATAAACAAAAAATGTAAGATATTATTTATAAAACTAAAAGCAGGTACAAAACATATGATATGCATCCATGTCACAAATTAGCAGTCAGATAATTGTTAGATATACAAGACTGCTCGGTTTAAGAGTTATTATTTAGTTTACTTAGTGATTTAATACTTAATGATTATTTAGTTTTCATAACATGTGTTGAAGGTTAATTATTTTAAAAGCGATAGTTATGACAAGTTTCGTTACATAACTCTGTACGACTCGCGTCTTATGTATGCAGTTTAATTGTTGTACTAGGCTTTAGTAATGGTGTTGATGTCATCTTACTCGAAGCTTCTAAGTTTTTCGTTATGTTTAATATTGTCGTTACTAGAGGGCTAGATATTTCTAGATTTTTCTGTCACGTGTTATAAATAAGTGCAGATACAGAAGTTAAAGTAAGTTAATAAAAGTGAAATTAGTGAGAGAATGAAGTTAGACTGCGTGATTGTTAGTTTTGCCCTAACGGGCAATATCTAAAGTGAGTTTCACAGTAGTATTGGAATAACAGAGATGAAGAAGAATTTGTATTGTCAAGTTGTATTTTAAAGTAACTGAACCCAGGTGTGGCTGAATTATTTGAGCAAAAAATTATTTAAACACTTATTCATGTGCTAACGAATAACTAAAATTATGTGCTACTTGTACAGAATCTACCTTGACCAGCCCAGTCTCAACGAACAACTCTTATACAATGAATGTGGGTCAAAAGGGACAGACAACAAAACCACATTACATTTAGAGCAGCTTGAAAGGACAGACCCTAAAAACCCACTTCACTTGAAACAGATTGAAAG